>NC_142943.1:43487410-43489910 GCF_046866305.1 Octopus bimaculoides | reverse complement strand
AACTACAAAAGCTTTTCTCACTCCATCCATCCACACAAACCGAGGTCTGCCTCTGGTTCCGCTGCCTACCACTTCAACCTTCATCACTCTCCTTACTACCCGCTCATCCATCCTCTTAATGTGGTCAAACCACCTCAACGTTCGTCTTTTCATTTTAGTTGTTAGTTTTTCTCTCATTCCTGCACGCCTTCGCACCTCCTCATTACTCATCATGTCCATCCGTGTCACACCAACCATAGCCCCCAGACATCTCATCTTAAACACATCTAGTCGCCACCTTTTCGTTTCTCTCAGACTCCATGTCTCTGCACCATATAACATTGTCGCACCCTCAAACACACCTCTGTTCGGTTTCATACTCAAACTTTTATCTCTCAGCATACCCTTCACAAGTCCAAGTATCTTACTCCCCTCCCTCACTCTGTAGTCCACCTCCTCTGCCACCCTCCCCATCCGCCACCCTCCCCATCCGCCATCACATATGATCCCAGATACTTAAAAACACGCACCTTCTTTAACATCTCACCATTTTTACTCATATCCATGGTACCAGTCATTCCATCTCTCAAACACCTCATCACCTTACTCTTAGCTACATTCACTTTCAGTTTCCTCCTCTCACACACTCTTCCAAACTCTACCACCAGTCTCCTCGGTTGCTCTTCCGAATCTGCCACTAGTCCTGTATCATCAGCAAACAACAACAACTGACTCACTTGCCATTTCTCTCCGTTTTCTCCCACCATTTGGGCTCCCCTACCAAGGGTTCTGTCATTTGCGTCTCTCATCTCACCATCAATATATAAATTAAACAGTCACGGAGACATCACACAACCCTGTCTTAACACCACCTTCACATCAAACCTCTCACTTCAACCTCTCACTTCAACCTCTCACTTCAACCTCTCACTTCAACCTCTCACTTCAACCTCTCACATCAAACCTCTCACTTCAACCTCTCACTTCAACCTCTCACATCAAACCTCTCACTTCAACCTCTCACTTCAACCTCTCACATCAAACCTCTCACTTCAACCTCTCACTTCAACCTCTCACTTTAACCTCTCACTTCAACCTCTCACTTCAACCTCTCACTTCAACCTCTCACTTCAACCTCTCACTTCAACCTCTCACTTCAACACCTACCCTAACTCACGCCATACTTTCTCTATAAAATCTCTGAACAGCTCTCAACAATCTACCATCTACCCCATAGAAACACAACACCTGTCACATTGCATACCTATCCAACGGTCATGTGCCTTCTCTAGGTTCATAAAGGCCCAATACACCTCTCTCACTTTTGCCAAAAACTTCTCACACATCTGGCTTACTACAAATATTTGATCTGCACACCCCTTTCCACTCCTAAAACCACACTGCTCCTCTCCTAGTACACCCTCTGTCTGGTTCATCACTTTAACAATCAGAATTCTCCCATACAGTTTACCAACCACACAACAGACTTGTACCCCTAAAATTTCCACACTCACATTTATCCCCTTTCCCTTGTACAGTGGCTATATACAGGCACTGCACCAGTCCTTTTGGTACTCTTCCAGCCATATAACAAACATTCATAGAGTCTCACTAACCATTTAATCCCTGTCACTCCTTTCTTTAGGCCTTCCACTGTACACCCATCTATACCTGGCGCCTTCCGGTTTGTCATTTTCTGCAAGGATTCCCTCACCTTCTCTCTCCCAAATGCACCGTAGTTCCATTCCTCAACAACAGGCATTCTCCTCTCACCTCTTACAGCCACTATACTTGCCTCCCTAATATCCTCCACATTTAACAGCTCACTAAAATACTCTTCCCATCTTTGTACATCCTCACTTCCTTTCAACAAATTTCCATATACATCCTTCACACTTTCTTCTCTTCCTCCAACTACATTTCTCACCCTCTGTACCTTTTTCCAAAACATCTGTTTTATTTCTTACAACATTTTCACTTAACTTTTTCCCGAAACTTTCTCTGGTCTCCCATTTCGCCACCCTCACCAGTCTCTTTACTCTCCTCTTCACTTCTCTGTAGCGATCATAATCCATCCCCTTTCTTCAAAAATCCTTTGCTTCCCTGCCACTGCATCCTTTACCTGCTCATTTCACCACCCACTACCTTTCCTCACACCCATTCCAACCACTCGTGTACCACATACCTCAGAGTCACATCTCATTACTGTCTCTCTAAAAGCCTCCCATTCCTCCTCCCCATGTTCTCCCTCCCGTTTCTTAACCTCTTCATATTCACCTCAGTTTCTTCACATACTCTTAATCCTTCTCTTTCTTACCCAGTGCACTCACCTTCACAACCTCTCTTCTCCCTGTCACTCGTCTAGCATTCCATTTTGAGCATACCTTCAACTTACCCTGTACTTAGAAGTGATCTGACATTCCTCCACCTTCACCTCTCAATATATGCACATCCACCAACCTTCCTACCACTCTCTTATCAATTAATATATAATTCCTCAAGGCCCTATCTATTACTGTCC
>NC_142943.1:43474910-43482410 GCF_046866305.1 Octopus bimaculoides | reverse complement strand
ACCAGAACGAGAGGAAATACTGAACGCTGGGAGAAACATTTTTCAAAAGAGAAAAGATATATATATATATATATATATATATATATATATATATATATATATATATATATATATATATATATATATATATATTGTATGTGTTTGTTGCCCCCACTATCACTTGACAGCCGATGTTGGTGTGTTTAGGTCCCTGTAATCTAGCGGTTCGGCCAAAGTGACCGATAAATAAATACTAGAGTTACAATGATTAAGCCCTGGGGTCGATTTGTTCGATTAAAGGCGGTGCCCAAGCATGGTCGCAGTCTCTTATATATATATATATATATATATATATATATATATATATATATATATATACCCTAAATTATGTATTTAGGTACACGCATCACATTTATACGCAGAAACACGCGAACAGATATGCACTCCCTACACACGGTAATTATCTTTCCATATATATGCACATGCTCGAGCATGTAAACACTCAAGCACATATTTTGCGTTAAATTATAGCCGTAATATCTCAATTACATATACCACCTTATCGTCGAAGCCATACACTTACGTGCTAAGTCCGAGACATTATTTCTAAATCTTCGCCTGCATTTTAGAATATGACTCAACATTGTAACCAATCGGTGAGTTATGAGCCTAATTTCTGTGCCTCCTAATGGACGTGGAAATAACAGAAATGTTGGTATTATATGGCGCAGATGTGTGCGATACTCGGCCCTCTACACGAAAATGACTAGTGTCTGATTTTAGCTTGTAGAAATTCGTGTCTTCACTGGCATTGGGAAAAATAGAAATAAAATGAACAAAGGAACGCACCCATATACCAAATTGTACAATGACAAGTATGTCACTCTGTATATTTGTGGAGAAGCTAAATTAACAACAAACAACAGAAAAAGCGCAGAAAAAGGATTAGAAATACTACAGATTTCAAGTTGGTGTATTAATTCGAATTTGCTCACATATATAAATACACACATGCACACACAAGAATTGCGACACATGGATATAGACAACACAAATATACACACGTATACAAAACTTGGAGAAAACCTAAAGAGACACAAGGTTACAAATAGAAGAGTATTCTTACCCGCCTATATGTCTACAAACCTAATAAATAATATCAGTAGACGTGCATTCAATCTTTCGTCTCAAATGGAAAGTTTCAATAATGCAGTATCTTCCTATAATGCAACAGTAAAATTGAGCGGATTCAAATATAAAATCACATTCTCCTGAAACACAACAAACTGTAAAAAAAGAATACAAACGGAAGGTATATAACTATGCAGCTTATACAGGAATTTAGAGTTGACGGTAAGCCAACTATGCATACATATACACACACACACACACACACACACACACACACACACAATTGATAGAAATATGGGAGAGCTTAGTGACACTGAATATGAATTAAGACTTCTGGGAAATATGTCAACGATTTGTTGTGTACAGCAAATACACTTAAGGCAGAGTGTCACGCCTTCGATTAACTGCCTTTATTCTTGCCATTACTATTACAGCTAGTGTTTGTGAAAACCGGTAGATGTCACTATCAGTTTTTCGTTAACTAGACACACACACACATACGCGTGTACGCACACACAGACATACGCACAGACATAGACGTAGACACATACACATACACACGCACGATAGCACGCACACACACAGAGACACACACACACACACACACATAAGTATTGCTTTAGAGGAATATAGGGAATTTTGTTTTTATTTTTAGCAAAACAAACAAGCAAAAGCATTTCTCCGGTTTCATTTAACATTGCTGTTGCCTGCTGAATAAAGCTGCATGATAGAACAATGATTGCAATGATTGGTTGCAGTGTTTCAGTGATGGGATTGTCTCTTGATTATTTATGAATATTTTTGTGGCAAATGAAGAATTGAAACTCTTACACAATATACGACTCCAATAGAATACGCTGTTTGTTGATATTTTTGTTACTTTTTTTATAGAATAAATATCAAAAACAACAAATACATTTCTACAAATATTAAAATATTTCGTTGTTTGATAAAACCAATTCTAAATCAACATAAAAAATATTAAAAATGTTATTTTGAATAGTTTGTCCATTGCTATTATTTCAGGTGATGCCTGCTTTTGGAAAAAGAAAAAAACCGTAATGAAAGCAAAAACAAAACAAATATAATACATTAATTAATAAAAATCGTAAACTTACAACAATGTAATATTTACGATACCAATTAATTATGTTTTGTGTGGGGAGGAAAACGTTAGCTATTGATGAAGAATTAGAGATAATTACATTGTTTAAAGAATTAAGCACATATTCCACTGTTTTCAATTGTATAAATTCGCCAAACATATTTCACACTGCCTTCTTTTTGTTCACCAAAATTAGTTTTCCATAGAAGGCTTTGTTAATTTTATACTAATTTACATTCTTTCACGAGTGGATAAATGTGGTATCAGAGATTTTTGAGTGTGTTGCTTATATGTATGTATTTTTTGTTTTGCATAGCATCTTAATCTGAAAGACATAACGCCATCTTGAAAACAGCACTAAATCACTCTTCTCACAATAGAGAATACTTATGTTATGATATATTGTCAAATACAATGTGGTGTTGTTGATATTTTCATCTTTGAGAAAACAGTGGACTGGCTGAAATTCCTCAGTTAAAATTGGCGGCGTATTTAATATGTGCTAAAAGTGAGATCTCAACCAACGAACTAGTTTCCATTTTCGGTAAAAATTACTTCACTGCTATTGAGAAAACAAATTGAATCTATCTATCTATCTATCTATCTATCTATCTATCTATCTATCTAGTATTATTAATATTATAGTTAGTATTATTACTATTTCTGTGGTTACTACACTTGTTACCATTAATGTTAATGGTGTAATCATTCTTAAATCTCATTCTACTTCTACAATTTGAGGTTCAATTATTCCGAGTTGTATATGTATTATTTTTTTTTTATGTGTAAAACCATTACATCTAAATGCTTCATTATAATAGCCAGCATTATTCTGGAATATCTACTTATTTCCGGAAAGTTAGGAGATCCCAGTCAAATATTACTAACTAATCCATTAATTATACATCTGTGGTGGTTAGAAAATTTATGGATATATTGCAAGTGTTGAGTCAGTTCATGGAATGGCTGTTTATTTTTCCCTTTTGTATTTCGTTTTGACGTCCTGTTTTTCGTTTACCTTTTATTTTCATTAATAGCATGCTATATACTCTTCAGCGTATAATGACAATGTACTTTTCAAAAATTTTAACATTGCAATGGATAGATAAGATTTCCCTCTTGGGTCATTTATAATATGCAAAAGCAAGAATCAAAGTTGATTCTGCAAGAAAACTCAGAGTATTTTTTTTAATAAAGGCATTGCGCAGTGGTATGGTTCTTGTCAGTAGAGTTAATAAGAGAAACGAACAATCAACTTTTAGTCTTATTAGACCTTTACAGGAAAGCATATTTTATCACTTAATTATTGTTCGACAGATTTCGTTTTTATTTTTCAGAATTTCCCTACTTAACTCCTTGTTGTATGGACACAGAGTTTAAATTAGTCCCAGAAAGAGAATTTTCTTTATTAATTTCATAGTTAATTTCATAGTTAATATTAATCGAAATTAATATTCATTACGTACTTGAAACATTACCCGTTTGCATCTGGGGAATACAAGAGGAATCACCACCAAACTTTCTTACTAAAATAGGTGCAACTACCTTCTGAACTGCGTACCATTGCTACAGTCAATTGTGTTGACTTTAATGGAATAAACACAAGGCAATACATTTAGTGAATGGGATTGTAAGGAGCTCATATGTAGCATAATCTTTCTGAAGATGAAACGGATATGCTTGGTGTAAAGGTCAATACATCGGAATAGTACTTGAGTATGGATATACACAAACATGCACAAACATACATACACATACACTGGAATATCTAAATACTCATATGCTTATCATATATAGACTTGCATATCCACACAAATACTCGCACATACATATACATCCCAGTACACATCGCACATGCACACGGAAATCCGTATATACATATATGAGTACACACATATATGATGTTGCTTCCGAACATATACATGTGCTACTCATAACGCATACGAGCACACAAGTTAGAGGCACACGCACTCACACACACTCACTTACCAACACATATACTGGGGCATATGTATGTACATATATATATATATATGTATGTGTGTGTGTATGTATCCTTTGCACCACATGGGCTCAACTCTCCTCCCCTCTTCATCTAACCCTCCTCCTCTCTCCTCTCTTCCTCTCACACCTACTTCCTCCCACCCACCTCTCCTCTCTTGCTCTGACACCTACATCCCCTCTTCACTCCTACCCACCTTCTCCCTTCACCCTCTCCCTTCATCACCACACCTCCCTCGTTACCCCAACCCCCACATATTCAAGCCCCACCATCCCTATACATCCCATCCCAACCCATTCCTTACACCCCACCCTTGTTTCCCCCACTCTCGCCTCCCCCATACCTCCAAAACCACCATACCACATACCGCTACAACACCACCACAGCACACACCACCACAGCACATACCACACCACACGACATCAAACAATCCCGCACACACTAGCACTGACCACTTCCCAGCACCCACACCATCATCCACACACCTACACATGCACACGTCAAGATTGCCGCCCCTTCTATACAAACCTACACGCTCTCACATACACAGGCATGCGCACCTTAATTTTGGGATCACCACTACATTATTAACTCCCCTTCTTCCTAGCTCTCCTGTATGACCCTACTGTCCGGCATTCGCCATGATAGATCGCTAGCCACTAAATCTTTTCCTATTTTCTCTCTCTGCTTATTTCCGTGTTCCTTTCGGTCGAAGAGCGTAGGCTCGAAACGTAAAAGACTTTCTCACTTCCCGAGCGTAAAACTAATACATCTGTTTTTTTGTAAATTCTCACTATATATATATATATATATATATATATATATATATATATATATATATATATATATATATACACACACAGAGATAGAGAGAAATAGAAACAGATAAATACATACATTTATACACGTATACATACACACACTCCGACACATCACGAATGTGCCCACATATGTAAATCTTGCTTCTATATATATATAGGACACCTGCCTGCACAAGACAATTACGAACATACATCGATAACATAGATAAATGCTTATATACCCTTATTTCATCTTATGAAAATACGCAGTCATATATATGTAGAGGGTGTCCTGAAATTAAGGCATCCGAAGTTTCGGACTTTAATAAGTATCAATTAATGTGATAAGATACGAGAATTATGCATTATTATAAAAAGCCTAGTGAGTCTTCTTTTTGTTTCGGACTAAATGAATTCAGATTTATAAATTAAATAATGAATATAGATCAAAGTACAATCATAAACCTCCACAAAGGAGGCGAATGTGATACAGCTATAGCAAAAAAGCTTAAAATTAACCCAACAACTGTCTGGAAAATTGTCAAGAAATTTCAAGAGACTGGTTCCATCGCTGATCGTTCTGGACGTGGCCGAACAAGAAGTGTGTGGACCCGTCTTATTATCAAACGTACCAGAGAAAAGATACGGCAAAATCCTCGTCGTTTCGTCAGAAAACTGGCTGTCACAGCAAACCGAAACTGAACATAGATGTATCGAGTGCTGAAAGAAGATCTTAGCACCCACCCTTACAAGATGATCCGTCATCATGCAACTTTATAAGGCCATGAAACTGGAGAGAAGTCGTCTTGTCTTGCGCCTTTGGAATGTATCTGGCTCCATCGAGGGTAGACTCATAAACCGACAACAAAATCCACAGTCAGTTATGGTTTGGGTGGCTGTGAAACTCACATGAGCCAGGAGGCTACCTAACCTCCAGGACGGAAGCTGTGGGGAGTTGTTCACATTTTTGGGAATTTTTACTTCAAAATTGGAAACCCTAGCTATCAAGCGAAGGAAGACAACTCGCCTGGCCAACATTTTTTAAAGAGGAATATTTCTTGAACTAACACCGGCGTTCTTGTGTTTAAAAAAAAAAACATTCTTTGCAGAGAATAGTTATCGTTAAGAGAAACTGAAGATATGTCTAGTTGACGCTAGATATGAAACTAATGGTTTTTCTAAAACTGTTACTTTATACATACATAAATAAATAACTCATCTATATTTTATAGGGTATGCTCTTCTCGATTTATGATCTTATAACGAAGATATATACATATATATATATAATGGAGAAATTATACAAAACTGTATAAATAGATGATGATTAGAGCGCCGGCACAGTTTCGATTACCTGTTGTTATCCGTAGATTTATTGCAGGAACTTCGTAGTGGCGGTTGGGCTGACAGTATTAATAAAATAGATGGAATGTGTAATAGACTTTATTAGGTACAACACATGTTTCGACCCACTTTGGGTCTCTTTGTGTACATCAATAGAAAGTCTGACTAGAGATTTCTTGAGTCGGCATACGTACCGCTATATATCTATCAAATTCAAGAACGAGTAAAAATAGAGAAAAATTATTGAAACGCAAAAAATTAAAATATAAACGTGGAAAATATACATTCTAGTTTAGAGATAATGACGTAATGAGCATTCACTGTTGTAACTGTTAAGAGAAAGAAAAGGAAGTAGAAATTGAAAGGAAGATAATACTAAGACGAAAATTTTTTTTGTGTTCGTGCTTAGACGCATATATACATAGGCAGATACATATATATATATATATTCGCACATATACATACGCACTCATACACACACATCCAAGTATATACATACATACAAGTATATGCATATACATACAACTAGATACACGCGCATACGCAGACGTATGGACGAATATATGCATATATATGTATAGGAACTCATATACGCAGGTACACGCGTGTATATATACATAAATATACGTATATAGCATAGATAAATATCCGTATATATTCGTAAGTAAAGCAAGATACAGACGTGTGTGCAAAGTTTGACACACACACACACACGTCATATACCTGAAGATACCCAGAACGGGTTGAAACATGTGTTATGCCTAATAAAGTCTATTACAGATTCCATCTCCTATTCTATAAATACAGTTATATATATATATATATATATATATATATATATATATATATATATATATATATATAAATATATATATGTATATATGTGTGTGTGTGTGTGTGTGAAATATATTTGCCACTTAAATGAGGTTAGACCCTAAGGGTGAATGCTACTGTAGCTTTTAGCCCCAGGAGAACATCTCCTCCAGCTGGCTATTGACACACTTTCTGTGCCCTGTCGGTATTTGCAAAGGGAAGTCATCCTTCCCATTGTCGATCTGACGTGATACCCACGAACCCGGGTTTCTGGATATTTACCCTTCGTCAGCGTACGACAATCACCGATTTTTATACCTCGTTCA
>NC_142943.1:43464910-43467410 GCF_046866305.1 Octopus bimaculoides | reverse complement strand
GCTGCATTCCGAAAATAACGTGCATGTGACTGAGCGGTCTACAGACCCGCGTACCCTTAACATAGTTCTCAGGGAGTTTCAGTGTGACATAGAATCTAACAAAGGTTCTTTGAAATACAGGTACTATTCACGTTCGCCACCTGGGTGGACTGGAGCAACGTGAAATGAAGTGTTAGGAATACAACGAGCTATCCCGGAATTGAACTCCCGATCCCGTGATCGTGAACCGAATATCTAACCACTACGATGCGTGGGCCTTCACATACATACATACATACATACATACATACATACATACATACATACACATGGCTCGGGTTCTGTCCCACCTTGAGCAAGTGTCTTCTACTAAATATCTCGGGCCTACCAAGGCCTTGTGAATGGATTTGGTAGACTGAAACTTAAAGAAGTCCGTCGTGTGTGTATATATATATATATAGAGAGAGAGGTTGGAAATATGTGGAAAAACATATATAAAAAGTGGAAATGAAATATCTTTTTATAGAGAAATTAAAAAATATATATATACATATTTTATGAATGTCGTGATATCCAACCGGTTTTCGCTATTTAAATTGGATTTTCAAGGTACATTGTGAAGTAATGAATTCTTGTGACAAAGGGGTCTCGCCATTTTGGATGCTTGAAATGTATGAATGAGTTTAGAAAGTGGACCAAGGGAGGCAACAGACGGCAAGGGGGATATGTATATATCCCCCTTGCGTATACACCTTCGTGTCTGTATCCCCCCCCCCCCACATCACTTGACAACCGATATTAGTGTGCTTATGGTGTGCTTAGCGGTTCGGCAAAAGAGACCGATAGAATAAGTACTAGGCTTCCACGGAATAAGTCTTGGGGTCAATTTCTTCGAGTAAAGGCGGTGCTCCAGCAAGGCTGCAATCAAATAACTGAAACGTGTAAAGAAGTATATAAATTTGATGTTATGCTGCGTATTCCATTTAATATCTATAGCTCGTTGTATTTCATCACGATTTCAGTGTTTTACTTGATTCATTCATTGGACTGTGGCCACGCTGTTGTATCCCTTTGAAGTGCTACATATTTATCCTAATACCTTGTTCAATCTGGTTATTATTTTATACCTATTTGGTGACGCCTATTGGATCCTCTGCGGTTTTCCTAACGATAAAATCACCTACCTACAGAATGAAAATAGATGAGAGCCGACACACTTTATGCAGTCTTGACTATAACGGTTTCAAGGAACATTTCATCTTTCAAGGTGATTACGTAATGTTGATATAACTGGTATTTACTCCATGCAGTGCAACGATTCCCTGTGTACCGTCAAAGGTACAAATAAAGATACGGAAGTTTCACAAATCTTGACCATCTGGGATACTTTAGTGCCATATGACAATACAAGACAATCACAGTCTCAACAACAGTAGCAGATGAAAAGTTGGTCTTCTGATTAACAAGGAATATATTAAGGTGATGATTATTAGAGAGGCACAGCAGCAACAAGTACATCTGGAATGCTACACATTTGAAAGCGTTGATTCATTTACGTACAGGTTAGTAACAACTAGATAAGTACCTCCCCATTTAACAAGCGATCAAAATACTCAACTACCTACCTACCTACCTACCTACCTACCTACCTACATACCTACCTACCTACCTACCTACCTACCTACCTACCAACCTACCTACCTATCTACCTACCTTCCTTCCTACCTACCTACCTACCCACCTATCTATCTATCTATCTATCTATCTATCTATCTATCTATCTATCTATGATTTTTCTTTGCTTGTTTCTTTGTTTCTTTGTTTCTTTTCTTCTTTATTACTAGCTTTCTATATTTCTTTCTCTTTATCTACCTACCTACCTACCTACCTACCTACCTACCTACCTACCTATCTCTCACTCTTTCTGTCTGTCTGTCTGTCTCTCTCTCTTCATTTTCTTTCTGTTTATCTCTGTTTATTTCTAAACCTATTTGTCAATCATATATTTTCACTTATTCTTCCATAATGTAGATATTCTACAGTGTAGAATCTACACATTCGTACTCTCCCATGCTGGGTATAATTCACAGTTGCTCTGTCTTAAACTTTCTGTTTATATCCCTTGTTCTTTCAATCTTTTGCTGTATCAAGACTCCTTTCCTCTTTCAACTCTACAAATCTTTCATTTTGTTCCATAATGAAGCGCGTTTCCGTGTGAAGTGACAACAAAATCTGTTGTGCAAAAGTTTGCAGAAGCGCAAATAGATAATGTGAAGTGACAATATAATTTGTTGTCTCAAAGAATTGCAGAAGTGTAAATATACATACATGCATATATGTGTTTGTGTGTGTGTGTGCGTGTGTGCGTATGTGTGTGTATGTGTTTGTGTGTGGGTGTGTTTGTGTGTTTGTGTGTTTGTGTGTGTGTGTTTGTATAAATCTACAAGACTGTCAGACGTCTTTATACACCATTGGTCAGTATGTTGTTCATTCTTACCTCGACTGTGCCTTTTACCTCTAT
>NC_142943.1:43452410-43454910 GCF_046866305.1 Octopus bimaculoides | reverse complement strand
TGGATAACAAATATTAAAACGCACTAATAAAATTAAAAACAAAATCACCTAAAATATCTGATAAATAATAAAGAAAACTCGACATTAGCAAAGAAAATAAAGGAGAAAAGACTAACATCGTAATTCCTAAATATATTGCGTCTAATCTCGAATTTGTCTATTCGTCTCCAAATTCCACCTGTGGAATTGACAAGATTATGGTAGGGAAGTATAAAAATGGAGTTGTGTATATTTAATAATTAGCAGAATCACGCATCATTTATCAGGAGAATCAATACAGAATGTTTCAATGTGTCGCCATTTTGTAACATTTTTAACACGGAAAACACTGTCAGCCTTCAAACACACGGCCATTGCAACAAGAACTAATATGCTCAAATATGTACAAATGTTATTCACCTTTTACCAAACACTACGTATATATATATATATGTATATATGTATATATGTATATATGTATATACGTATATATATATATATATATATATATATATATATATATATATATATATATATATATATATATATATATATATATATATATATATATATATATATATATATATATATATATATATATATACATATACATATATATATATATATATATATATATATATATATATATATAAAGTTACATACGTATGCATGCATACATATACATATTCAAATACACACACTCGTTCACACACACACTTATACATATACATACATGTATATGTACATTCATAAATATATATATATATATATATATATATATATAGATATATACATACATACATACATATATATATATAGATATATATATATATATATATATATATATATATATATACACATATATGTATACATATATATACATATATGAATATGTGTGGTATGTAAGCTTATCAGCTTGTTAACTTCAGGTTTGCAAACATAATTCAAACGTCCTCCGGGGACATATTTGACATAAAACCGTGTACATAGACAAACACATTGATACATACCTACTCAACCATAAGCACACACACACGCACACACACATACACACACACACACACACACACAAACACACACACGTAAGGTTTGCTAACTTATTTTGAACATCCTTCGGGTCATATTTGATATAAAGCCATTCACAAACACAAGCTTACCTAAGTACATTACCACATACTTAGAACCACTTCCATCCTTTCACATACACATACATCCGTTCACACACAGACTCACACACACACAAGGACGTTTATGTAAAATGGCTACGAACTCATTTAAAGAAGACGTCTTCCCTCTGAGATTAAAAACAGACATTTATGATTTTCCTCCGGCAGTGGATGGCCATTAAATTCTGTGTGTGTGTATATGTATATATATATATATATATATATATATATATATATATATATATATATATATATATATATATATATATATATATATATATATATATATATATATATATATACATATATATTTATATATATACGGGTGTGTATGTGTGTGTTTGTGTGTGTGTATAAATATGTATGTATACTTATGTACGCTTAACAGTTTGTATGCATACATACATGCAAACATAATCTCTATATACGTCCATGTTTATCTATCTATCTCTCTATCTCTGACTCTCTCTCTCTCTCTCTCTCTCTCTCTCTCTCTCTCTCTCTCTCTCTATCTATCTATCTAGTTATATATATATATATATATATATATATATATATATATATATATATATATATATATATATATATATATATATATATATATATATATATATATATATATATACATACATATATATACATTCACGCATAAATTTTTTTTCAGTATTTGTGTATGCCAGGACGAATAAGTGTATAAGTGTGCATGTATGGTCAATTGGCTCAAAATATTGGAATAAATGGCAAGAAAACGTATAATCGGAAAATACATTATCGCCATTTTAAATATACCTACAACAAAAGCATCAAGAACATAAACGTAAAGCCACTTCTAGAAATATTAGCACACACTTACACAAACACACGCAGAATATATATATATATATATATATATATATATATATATATATATATATATATATATATATATGTATATATATATATATACCGGGGTAAGCACATGAAATGTGCAACAAGGTGGAAAAAAAAGTACTCAAATACCAGAGGTAGATTTCTAACAAAACTGTCCGATGAACGGGAACGTGAAACTCAGAGTAACGGTTTTTTTGTTATATTTCTGCTGCTTTTAAATAAAGTATATATATATATATACATATATACATTCACACTTATCTATCTATCTATCTATCTATCTATCTATCTATCTATCTATCTATCTATCTATCTATCTGTCTATCTATCTATTTCTCTCTCTCTCTCTCTCTCTCTCTCTCTCTCTCTCTCTCTCTCTCTCTCCCTATATATATATATATATATATATTTTTTTTTTTAAAGTTTCAGCTTAGAGCTGCGGCCATGCTGATGCACCACCGTGTTGCTACACTGTTATTACAGGG
>NC_142943.1:43437410-43447410 GCF_046866305.1 Octopus bimaculoides | reverse complement strand
ATTTGCTAAAAATAACAATCAAATCTTCCTCTAATTATAACTGATGATATTTAAAAAGGAGGGGCACTAACCACTACGCTTTGTCTGAGTAAAAGGCGGGATGGCCAGGCTTAGAATGTATATGATACACATGAAAGGGAACAAACTTTCATACTTACATAGCAGCATATATATATATATATATATATATATATATATATATATATATATATATATATATATATATGTGTGTGTGTGTGTGTGTGTGTGTGTATATATATATATATATATATGTGTGTGTGTGTGTGTGTATATATATATATATATATATATATATATATATATATATATATATATATAAAATATATAGTTTTAGGGAAAATAACCAAGTTTCAAGAACTCATCGATGAAAATCCACTATCACATACAGAAAAATTAACAATCAAAAGCACAATAAATGAGTATAAATTGATATTGATTTTAATTGAGTCTTTAGCTGTAGTTTTGGATTTTGTCCCTAATATTATTATGTATATATATATATATATATATATATATATATATATATATATATATATATATATATATATATATATATATATATATATATATATACATATATATATATATATATATACATATATATATATATATGCGAGGGGATACTGAGCGTTCCAGACTTTGGGTAAAAGAAAATACAGGAGGATTAGTTAATTATGATTTTATTCCTCATATTGTCCTCTAAGGTTCACACATTTATTGCAGCGGTCTGTAAAAGAAGTCGGAAGAGTAGGCCTCCATGCAAACCTTTCGTGATGTACAGAAAGCTAGGAACTTTCAAGCACCCACCTCGTATATATACACAAACGCACATATACACACACATACACACACGTACCTCCACTCATACACACACTCGCACGCACGCACGCACGCTCACTCGCACACACACACACACACACACGCACACACACACACACACACACAAACACTCACACTCACATAAACACTCGCACAAACATTCAATTTTAGCACAAAGTTCACAATGCTTTTTACCTCGACACGAGTGCTGAGCTGGTACCTATTGATTCTGAAGGTATAAAATGCAAAGTCAATTGCGACAGAATTTGAAACGTAAAAGGAAAGAACTGGAAGAAATACCTCTAAGAACATTGACAAACATATACATATATTTAGTAGTGTTTCGGAGTGGTATTTGAGAAGGATATTTGTGAACTTGTAAAACTGGTGGGCTGTGCTGTGAAAGGTGGGAGGTAAAGAATATGATGAGGTAATGAGTATTTAAAAGGTCGTTAATTATTGATAAATATATCAATAACATTCGTTAATGCATCTCCTTCCTTCCTACCTACGTATACTTCCGTTTATTAGCGATGATTGTGATGATGATGATGATGATGATGGTGGTAGTGGTGGTGGTGGTAGTGGTGGTGGTGGTAGTGGTGGTGGTGGTAGTGGTGGTGGTGGTGATGATAATTTCGTATAGCATCATAATCGTCGTTACCGTCAAAGGGCCCCAAGAATTATTTCTCTTGTTCAGTCTATAAGCATTCATTCAAGCATACATGCGTCATACATGCTCACACACACACACACACACACACACACACACACATAACTGAGTTGTGCTTCTATTTTTTATATTATTGTACAATATTATATGCATATCATATATATGTGTGTTATTTCTTTATTGCCCACAAGGGGCTAAACATAGAGGGAACAAACAAGAACAGACGAACGGATTAAGTCGATTACATCGACCCCAGTGCGTAACTGGTGCTTAATTTATCGACCCCGAAAGGATGAAAGGCAAAGTCGACCTCGGCGGAATTTGAACTCAGAACGTAGCGGCAGACGAAATACCGCTGAGCATTCGCCCCGCGTGCTAACGTTCCTGCCAGCTCACCGCCATATATATGTGTGTGCATGCATACACACACACGCACGACACACACACACGCACTCACACACACATGCACACACATATGCATCCACAAAACATGTACCGAGAGTGATAAAAATCAAACATCCAGTTAACATCATGGTGTTTGAAGTGATCACTAGTGATGATGACGTTATGCCTCCATTTATCTTCACACATGGCCTCACAGTCAACACGGAGGCCCACATAACTGCGTGGATGAGATAGCGCTGCTCTGGGTCAAGTGGGCGGCTGCTGGATGATCCTATGTCTGGCAACAAAACTCTGCACCATGACACACAAGCAGGAGGGCCCAGTTATGGCTATCAGACAATTTCTGCGACCACATCACCCCTAATAGCTGGTCACCTAACTCCCTAGACTGCATCTCCCTTGATTACTATGTGTGGGGTGCAGCTCAGAGAGGGACCAAAAAAACTTCTTGTAACATCAAAGATGAACTGAAGGCAAGGATTATAGTAGCATCCCGCAACTTAAACAAGGAGACGGTCCAGAAGAGTTGCAGCAGATTCTGAAGTCGTCTGGAGGTCGTGGTGGAAGCCAATGGCGATTTTATTAGATAAATTTACTCTTTAGTATTTCAAGATATTTTTGTGTAATTTTGGTAAATATATGTATTAAAATGAGATGTCAGTTTTATTTTCATTTTTGCTTAATTTAGACAAAATGTTCACCGCACCCTGTATATATGCATACACACACACACACACACACACACACACACACACACACACACACACACACACACACACACACACACACACACACACACACACACACACACACACACATACACACACACACACACACACACACACATATATATATATATACACATATATATATATATGTATCAGATATATGTATAGATTTAGTTTAATATCTATAACATCGTTTCATTTTCTAGTATCCTTTTATCCACCATTCTATTGCTATAGACACACATGTACGCGCACACATTTCCAGATATACACACGTACACACATACACACATACGCATACATCAATTCATATGCATGTATATATATATATATATATATATATATATATATATATATATATATATATATATATATGTATATATATATATATATACATCTACGTGTACATACAACCTTGATACAATGCATGCACACCGATATATATATATATATATATATATATATATATATATATATATATACACATACAGGCATACACATGTGTGTGTATAAATATGTGTATGAATAAGCACTTTCATATAGCTGTATAGTACTGTGTCATACTAACTCCTTCACAAAGGATTCACGAGATAATCGCAATTATCTTTGAAGCCACAGAAACCATTCTTGTTCATTCTCTTGAAGTGGTCAGGGAATGAAGAATCTAAATGTAGATAAGAAATACTCTTAAAGTTTCTTTTCAGAACTGTACAAAGAATTTTCTGCTGCACTATCTATTTCATCTCTCCAAGAGAAAAAAATGTTGCAGAACTTTTAAAGAATTGCTACAAACAATTAATAGTTGCCGTCACTTGATATTCTCATTCCAAGAGTTTGTAATATCATGCCACTGAGAAAGAATTTCGGACAAGTACGTGTTACATTATTTAGGGCGGTGTTACTTCTACACACACACACAACGCGCGCGCGCACACACACACACAACGCACGCGCGCACACACACATTCATGCTTACATTCATTCACAGACATACATGCTTACTCACAAATATACTTGCCCTCAGTCACATACATATACACACAAAGATAAGCACACATATGCATGCATGCTCTGACACACATGGTCATGCACGCAAACTCATTTACATTCTCATACGCACATGTACAAGCATTGACACACGCATACACACAATGCATACTCTAACACGCACGCACACACATGTTCACCATCATTCACACATACGTACACTTACAGAAACATGCATGCACACATGCATATTCTAACGTTCACATACAAACACATACACACTTAACTTCTCTCCCATATACTCTAGCTTCAGATGTATACATAAGCATATTTAAACACACACATACGCATACACACTCACATACACACACATTCTCATACTCAACCTCTAATACGCACACTTACAGACAAATGTGTACACATGCATTACATATATCTATTCACAGGATTTCATGCAGGAGCTATAAACTACATACTACATATTCATTTATGTTCACAAAATATATGTATATGAACTTACAAATATTTCTATGAACGTAGAATACCATCAATTAATTTTCATTGGAAACTTGTGAAGCCACATCAATAATAAGATGCACATGCTCAAACATTAACCAAACGCATGCTGGATAGATATATTTATAAATATGGGTATGCATAAATATGGGTATGCATAAATATGGGTATAAACGTTCTCACATAAAGCGAGTATCTAAGCTATGGTGAAACTATGGTAAGTCAAGTTATAGTAAAAGCGAATTCTAACAAGAATCCAGGGCTAATCTAAGAGAAGTGATAGCCATTAAAAAAACCCTAATAAGTTTCCTGCCCTGACCTGGATTCATTTTAAAGTCCTGCAAACCTCCCGTAATCATGTGTATTCCGTCCAAAAGGAGGCGAGTGTCTGCATTTTGAGGTGAAACATGTTGCAGCATTGTTAATCTACAAAAATGATTTATCCACGAAATGCAGTGGTGAGCATTCATTCTCACCTTTCGATACTCTCGTACACAACCCTCCCACACTTACAGACATATACGCATATATGTATACTATATACTGTATATATATATATATATATATATATATATATATATATATATATATATATATATATATATATATATATATATTATAAATTCATAGTTATATTAGAGAGTACATGAAGCACCAGCCTATATATATAGGTTTAGTAAATGGAGTCATACGCATATGTTAAATGAATTCTTTTATTTACAACATATGTTTCGAAGATTACAAATGGTTTCTTCCAAAGCAATAGGTGATGTTGATAAAGATGTAATCTTCTCTTCAGGGAAATACATAGCAACCAGTTTAACCGTAAGAGATTTTAACCGAATGTGATAACTGTAGATAAGTTACGTAGCAATCTTCTCTATCTACAGTTATCACATTCGGTTAAAATGTCTTACGGTTAAGCTTGTTCCCATGTATTTCCCTGAAGAGAAGATTACATCTTTATCAACATCACCTATTCCTTTGGAAGATACCATTTGTAATCTTCGAAACATATGTTGGAAATAAAAGAATTCATTTAACATATGCATATTACTCCATTTACTAAATTTTTATATTTACTCAATTGCCCAAAATAACAGGGAGTTTCTACCTCATAAACAGGAGTTACACCACAGTCATTTTGTGATCTTTGCTACCCTGGTATCTATTAACAAGAGAAAATAAATACATATAATAATAATAATAATAATAATAATAATAATAATAATAATAATAATAATAATAATAATATATATATATATATATACATATATATATATATATACATATATATATCTATCTATATCTATATCTATATATATATATATATATATATATATATATATATATATATATATATATATATATATATATATATATATATATGTATATATATATATATATATATATATAATATTCATATATATGTATATATATCACGTGATTGACCTGACTATGGGATGTCGTTTTACATCGCTGGTCACAATGTTTCTTTGCATCGTTTTAGCTGTAGAATAATCCCATCCAACTGGTAGTGTTATTGGTTTACAGCTGAGTTAATTGGAGCAACGTGAAATGAAGTGTTCTGTTCAACAGCATAACGCGCAGACAGTCTGAAATCGAGACCACGATCTCAGGATAGTGTGTGAAAAACGCATAAATACTAAACCACATGCATTTACACACACACTCACATACACACACACACACACACACACACGTACAAACATACATACGTACATACACACACACAAACACACACATACACACATACAGACATATATACACATAGAAGCAAACACACAAGCACACAAGCACACACACACACACACACACACACACACACACACACACACACACGCATACGTTTTGACAAACCACCTGTGTAACAACAAAAGAAATAGGGTTCCAAATAGTTTGAAATAGACGACTAAATTTATTAAATGACGCATGTATGGAGTACTCGCTTTCCACCATAACAATTTATTTGAATCTCGTTTTCGTCACTTAGTTGCTGTAATACACATTGGTATATTCCAAAGCTAAATGCTATATTTTGACCGCTCAATAGAAAGAATTCTTCTAGACTTAGGTGAAAAGACCCTTATACATTCACGTATGGTTATGATTAAAATAAAGTAAATTAAAACAAAAATATAAAGTAAAAGTTTAAAAGTTTAAAGAAATTTAGTTTTAAAAATAAAGCTGCAATATCGCAAAAATGGTAAAAATGGTAAAAATTAAAATAAAAAATTGTATGAAATTAATTATTTGAAAATTAAAAATTAAAAATTAAAGTAAAAATAAAAATAAATTCTAAAATCTTAAATTTGAAGTTTGAAATTAAAATTGAAAAAGCTAAAATTGAAAAAGCTAAAATTGAAAAAGCTAAAATTGAAAAGGTTGAGATTTAGATAAAAATTGTAAATAAAATTATTAAATTTTGAAAATGAAATTTAAAATGTATGATCAAGGAATTAAAAAATTACTAAATTAAAAATATTAAAGATTTAAAAGTTTAAAAAATATACATAACGAAAATAGAAAAAGTAAACGAAATATTTTAATACTGAAACTATTAATAATCAAAAACTCTTTTAATACTAGCGGCGGTATATTGCTGTCATTGGAGCAACGTTATTGATTAAAGCTATTACGCAGTAAGCAGAGCCATAAATAATTTAAAAGTAACAAAAGACAAACAGCAGTTTAATATATTTCATTACGATCATTTCAGTAGTCGATAATCAATAATTAGTAATTATTAAAGAATAATTAAATGTTATTAAATAATTATAAAATAATTAATAATTATTAAACAATTAATAATTACTGATTATTAAATAATTAATAATTATCAGAGCGTTTTTGGCATAAGAAATTTCCTTAGACACACCAAATTATTAAATCATTCATCAACTACAGCTATAGATGTAGATGATATTTGTGTGGTCGACGATCAATTCAGTATGTTACAACTTTTGAATAGCTATGGCGGAAACTTTCGTAATCAAATATCTAACGTAGCAACTGAATGAGAGCTGAGTTTGAAGTGTTTATGACTTGGTCTATTACACAGAGAACGCATTGATTGCAATATATATCTTACTCATGTTTAGTTTGTGAAGGTGATAAGAAAGCTCTTCTATGTAGGAATTTCATAAGTGACATTTAATAATTTCCTTGTCTTGTAAGAATAGTGGAATAAATGCATATAGTTATATCTGAGTATGGAGCCATTGCATTGCTAAAAATACTATTTCAACTTTTCTATATGATGTTTCTAGATCTGCTTCCCTTTTTTTATTTCGTGAGATTTTCTGTTCTATATTTTATGAAGTATACATCCTTTACATACATGCTGTATACTGTATACACCATCAACTGTAATAGCAAATGTATGTGTCCACTTGAAGTGCAATGCCTCGGAAAATACCTAGTTTATAGATGTACAGTAACTGCTGATGATATATCTAATCTGATCATATTTGTAATGATAACATAGATTCATATACTGATATTAAGCAAATATTACGTAAGAGAAGTCTTCTTTCAAAAATTGTGAACAACATTGCGCAATTTTGAGTGGGTTCATCTGGACTTTAAAGAATAGGGACACTAAATATTATATTAAATGATCAATTAGTAGTGCTTCACTGTATACTACTGGGAATTCGAAATGTGATCTCTGCTTGGAAGAATATTCCATTAAATCCCGGAAACGAATTAACAGTTAAATGCGTTCATTCATTTAGAAAAGTGTTTTAGTATTTTCCAAATAAGGGATTGTAATTAGAAACGAAATAGATAAAAGGGCACATATGATAACCTATTCAGGTAATCGAAAATTTACTTAAGTTAGATTTTAACAAATTTGCACGAAACCTCACAATTGTGAAAGAAGTAAAAATATGGTTTGAATTTCTATTTACTTTATTCATCTCAGTACTAGACTTCTAATATTCAAAAGACTATAAAACTTTATTGCTATGGACTGGTCTGATTACCCAAACAAAATGATAATCACATCCTTTTTCTTTCGATTCCTTTTAAATTTGTTCATTTATCTTATATTGTATTACACTATCTTCATTATGAGTGATCAGTGGTGTAGATGCATCCTGACCTAATTAAGCTTCTTTCTACACACATATATATATGTGTGACAGTGGATTTTCATCGATGAGTTCATGAACCTTGGTTCTTTTCCCTAAAACTATATATATAGTCCTCTTAAAGTCGTGTAAACAAGAATTAGCAGGACCACTCCGGATACTCTTCCAGAGTTTCCTTGCAAATGGTAAACTTCCCAAAAAGCTAAAGGAAGGCACCATATGTCCTATCCATAAAGGTGGAAGCAGAGCAGAGGCTGGGAACTACAGGCCCATCTCTCTGACTTCACATATTAGCAAAGTCATGGAACGAATTGTCAGAAGGAGATTGATTGCGTTCCTAGAAGAAAATGACTTGCTGAATGAGACCCAGCATGGTTTCCGTCCAGGTAGAAGCTGCCTCACGCAACTCTTGCAGCATTATGACTGGGTCCTGAAGCAGCTGCTTGACCATTCAAATGTTGATGTGATATATCTCGACTTTGCAAAAGCCTTTGACAAAGTTGATCATGGCTTGATATGTCACAAGCTGCGAAACCTTGGCATAGCTGGTAAATTAGGAGAGTGGCTGCATGACTTCCTGAATGGTAGAAGTCAGACAGTTGCAGCCAATGGAGAACTATCTAGGGAAACACAAATATTGAGCGGTGTTCCACAAGGAACTGTTCTGGGGCCACTACTGTTCATAGTGGCCCTTCTGGACATGCCCACGGTCACTCGGAGAGCCACTGTCAATAGCTATGCTGATGACACAAAGATATCTCAGGCAATAAAGAATCCTGATGATATTGTAAGCCTGCAGAATGACCTAAGTGCAATATATGAGTGGGCAGAGCAAAATAATATGCAGTTCAATGCAAAAATATTTCAAGTACTGCGCTACAAGACCACAAGTACCTCCCAACTGGCATACACAGGGCCTGGAGGTACTGCAATCCTAGAACCACAAACAGTAAGAGATCTGGGCATCAACATGTGTAGTGATGCATCATTTCACATGCACATTGTCAAGTTGACAGCAAAGTGCAGACAACTGGCAGGGTGGATACTGAGGACTTTCCGTACAAGGGATCAAAAAGTCATGTTGATTCTATGGAAGACATTTGTTCTGAGCCGCCTAGACTATTGCTCTCAGTTGTGGTCACCTCACAGTGTTAAGCGGACAGCAGAACTCGAGGCAATTCAGCGGCACTATACAAAAAAGATCGCCACAGTCCAACAGATGAACTACAGGGAGCGACTGAAGGCACTAGGTCTCTACTCCCTGGAGCGCAGACGGGAGAGATATGTACCAATATACATATGGAAAATACTGGAAGGACTGGTGCCAAACTTTGGTATCAAGTACTACAGGAATACCCGCACGGGTCGCCACTGCATGGTGCCAAAGGTACCGTCCACTGCATCTCACATAAGAACGGGATACTGCAGCAGCCTCGGTTTCAGAGGACCTCAGCTCTTCAATGCCCTGCCAAAACATTTGAGAGACATGCAAGACATGGATGCGGAGGTCTTCAAGACAAAACTTGACGCTTTCCTCTCCACGATACCAGACGAACCAATGGCTCGTAATGAGACGCAGTTTAGGGCAGCTGTGTCAAATTCTCTTATACACCAGATGTGCCATCAAAACTCTTGATTGGACCATGTCAGGTGGGGGAGAAGAGCCATGCAAGGAACGTGAAAATCACGGTGGTGCACCAGCATGACCGCAGCCACTTAGCTGAAACACATAA
>NC_142943.1:43414910-43434910 GCF_046866305.1 Octopus bimaculoides | reverse complement strand
GCAAATATGTAAGCTGATGATAGATTAGAGACTATACTGTTATATATAGGATATGTATGTGTGCGCGTGTGTATTAAGTCAAATCACGCTTCAATTGGTTACGACCTGTTGTGAATAAATAATGTCGATTCTTCCGGTTCTTCTGTGAAGTGTTTTAGACATTCTCTCAAGAAGAGAAATAAGATAAAGATGAAGGAAATCTTTCTCCTCCTCACTCTCCCGCCTTCTCTGTCAGCCTTCTCTCTCTCTACTCCTTCTGCTCCGTCTGTCTGCCTTCTTCCTTCTCCTCCCTTCTCTGTCTTTTCCCTTCCCTCTATCTCGCCTTCTCTCGCTCTCTCACTCTCTCAGCTACTTCATTCCGAGTAAAATTGACGTTGAATAAAGCTAAATCCCTTTTAAACATTCAGATTCTGAAAGTTAAAATGGCGGCCGAGGAAACGTAACAAAAGTCTGCAGCGAAATGTTGACAAAACAAGTCTGTAAACATTAAGATTCCAGCTACGGAATAGCGAAACAGATATTCGACGTTAATATAGAATATATTTTGAGAGCAGACGGCTGAGATCGAGTTAAGAAACACTCGTTGACCTCACAAGAAACGTGGGGGTTAACCGAGACGACTTTTGAAGTTTTATCATTTCTGAACCTCTCTTTTTCTTCAAGAAGATTCTCCCACACACAAATGCACTAACTGATACACACAAACAGACACACATAAATATTGATTGAAGATCTCACACATACAGTGACGTTTGCAGACTCCATTTGTATCTGTGTACACATCTATTGAAATATATTCACATATATATATTTTCCGATATACTGGCATATCTATCTATCTATCTATCTATCTATCTATCTATCTATCTATCTATCTATCTATCTATCTATCTGTCTATCTATCTATCTATCTATCTATCTATCTATCTATCTATCTATCTATCTATCTGCGTGCGTGTGTGAATGTCAGTTTAGACACACACACACAAACACAAGCAACCATCCCCCACATTGTAGACCACAGAAGTTCATATATACGTGCTTCGTTCTTAATGTTTTGCTTAGCAGCTTGAGTCGGTTAATCTAACAAGAACGAATAAACTTACAGTTCACGAAAGTCACAGTCCGTCATACAAAGCACTCTGTAAATGTTGACTATCTCAGCCTTATGGCTTATATGTGTATCTCTGCCGCGGTCTGTGCATTATTGGGTCTCTCACTCTCTCTCTCTCTCTCTCTCTCTCTCTCTCTCTCTCTCTCTATCTATCTATCTATCTGCCCATATATATGTGTGTATGGTAAGCAGTTTGGTTCTCAACTATATGCTTCCAGGCTCAGTCTCACCACTTGGCACCTTCAGCAAGTATCTTCTCCTATAGCCTACTGTAGATTTGGTAGACGGAAACTGATAGAAGCTCGTCATACACATATAAATATATATCTATGTATTGTGTCTTTGTGTATGTGATTGTCTCTCATCACCACTTGAACACCGTGTTGGTGAGTTTAAGTTCATGTTATTCAACGGTCCGGCAAAAGAGACCGTTTGAATAAGTACCAGGCTTTGCAAAAAAAAAAAAAAAAAAGAAAGACTTCGACTTTTCCGATCTAAATTTTTACCAAACCCAATATGTACATGCCCTTATTAATAGCTTTATCTACTTCGAATCCCACCATTAAAAACGAATAACCTCACGTCTCTCATAGTTTCTAAAGTCTAATGATGTGTGTATGTATCGACTACTATTTCCAGTAAATATTGGTGCATTGTTGTACCACCCTCTCATATATGTACACACACACATATATATATTCTTTTATTCATTTCAGTCATATGACTGCGGTCATGTTGGAGCACCGCCTTTAGTCGACCAAATCGATTCCAAGACTTATTTCTTGTAAGCCTAGTACTTATTGTATCGCCTGCTTTTGCTGAACCGCTAAGTTACGGGGACATAAACATACCAATATCGGTTGCCAAGCGGTGGTGGGAGGACAAACACTGACACTCAAACACACACACACACAGACACACAGACACTCAAACACGCACGCACACACACACACACACACACACACACACACACACACACACACACACACACACACACACACACACACGCACACACACATATATATATATATATATATATATATATATATATATATACAACGGGCTTCTTTCAGTTTACCAAATCCACTTACAAGGTTTGGTCCGCCCGAGGCTATAGTAGAAGACACTTACCCAAAGTGCCACGCAGTGGGACTGAACCCAGAACCATGTTGTTGGTAAGCAAGCTACTTATCACAATGTCATCCCTGTGTGTGTGTGTGTGGGGGGGGGAGTTTATACACATACTCTTTTAGAAAAGCAGCATGGCGACGGACATCTGCAGAGTTTCCAGGACTGGCATAATTTCACTGAACACTTATACAAACTTATCGTAGAAGAGATTAACCTAAGGAAGTCTCTTGTGGAATCCAACCCAATTTACGTGATTTCCAAAGTATCTAAAGCGTCTCAGAAAGTTAATTATGTATATAAATATAGTATATATGTATATAGATACGTATACATATATAAAAATATATACACACATACAACGCGTATAATTGGTTTGCTTCTATACAAACACTCACATGTATGAATGCATACAAATATATAAAGCAAGCGCACACCTTCATGCATGTATGTTTATAGAAGGATTTACAAAATTAAATACGCGCATGCAACGCATAAAACCGTGTGTTTTTATACATTTTCTTTCAGTTGTTCAGTCATTTGACTGCGGTCAAGCTGGAGCACCGGCTTGATATATATATATATATATATATATATATATATATATATATATATAGAGAGAGAGAGAGAGAGAGATAGATAGAGAGATAGAGAGATAGATAGATAGATAGATAGCGAGAGATAGAGAGATACAGGGGTTGGACAAAATAATGGAAACACCTTAAATTTTCAAGCAAATTAATTTTATTATCGGGTAGGACCGCATTTGGCAGTAGTTACAGCTTGAATTCTACAAGGTATGGACTCGTACAAAATTTGAATTGTTTCGAAAGGAATTTTCGTCCATTCTTCAGCTAAAACAGTCTCCAGTTCTTATAGTGATGATGGTGGATGATATCGACTCCTTGCCTGTTTTTCTAAAACGCACCATAAATGTTCACTAATATTGAGATCTGGGGACTGTGGTGGCCAGATAAGATTTCAACTTCAGTAGAATATTCCTTATGCCATTCAGTAACAATGTGTGAATTGGTGCATTATCATCCTGGAAGACTGCATTTTCCCCCGGAAACAGTTCTACAACCATAAGATGAATTTGATCAGATAAAATGCTTAAATAATCTTGACTATTAATTCTGCCAGCGGATTTCCAAGATATAGCCCCTCCACTAATCATCACAGATCCTCCACTTTGTTTAACATTTGGAAGAAGGCAGTCTGGATCAAATGCTTCTTTGGGCTGTCTCCACACGTATACTTGGCTGGTGGTCGGAAATAAGGTAAAGGATGACTCGTCCGAGATAATAACATTCTGTAGGTTTTTACTCCACTCTAAACGCTTTGGAACGTTTGTTTTCGGAAGTAGTGGTTTTCTGATTGCAACCCATCCGTAAAATCCGGCTTTGTGCAGCTCCCGGCTGAAATTTTTGTGGAAACTGGGTTCTCGAGGTGGTCATTAAGCTCTGCAGTAATTTTGGGAGCTGTAATTTTGTGAGCCTTTCTAACAATTCACGTAAGAGTCTGACAGTCCCTCTCTGAAAGTTTTCGCTTTCTTCCGGAGCTTTGTTTCAACAGGGAGGTTTTTACCCCCTTCCTCAAAGCCTGTCATTTAGTTTGGAGACAGTACTTCTTGATATACCAACTATTTCAGCTGCTTCCGTTACGCTGGCTCCTGTCATACGAGCACCAACAATTTGATCTCTTAAAAAGTCCGATAGATCTGTCATTTTAATGAATTTTAATTACCTTTCTCTGATGATATCTGAAAAAAAAACAACAATTCCAGCAAAACATATCAAGCAACACAACACCAATAATAAATTTAAAAAACCCCATAAAAATAAAGAAGCTTTTGACGGTTTTATAGATATTTCAAAATTATGATGCTATGATGCTAGGAGTTTTCATTATGTTGTCCAATCCCTGTATGTGTGTATATACATACATACATGCATACATACGTACATACATATATATATATATATATATATATATATATATATATATATATATATATATATATATATATATATATATATATATATATATATATATACATACATACATACATATATATATATATATATATATATATATATATATATATATACATACACATACATCTATATACACATACACACATATATATACATACACACACATTTATGTATGCACCTGAATGTATATATATGTATACATCTGAATGTATATAAACAAATACATTCTACACATGTATATCTGATTTGTTTTCACACACACATACACAAACACATATGAATGTTTACAAGTATATACCAGACGAAATCGAAGCGGTAATTCCTGTTTATCAAAAAAATTTCAAGCCATCCTACTTCCTGTAACAATATTACTAGACAGATAATGTAAATAATTTATACCGTTCTACTAATTATTATATAATGCTGATAAATGCAAATAAAAGACACATTAGTTTAAAAAAATAATGCATCATATACAAAAGAATATAAAATTTTGATATGTTGCTTAAATTCTGAGTAGCAGTAGAGAATATGTTGATATCCATGACGTCAAGCCATGGACACTAACAAAAGCCTGTACAATATTAGTTGAACGGTGCATAAACACATCCAGCACACAACACGTCATGAAGGAATACATAAAACCCAGTGATGGAACTTTATGGTATTCTATTTTGAATTACAGCCACATTAAGGCAACGATGATTCATGTTTATTAGTCATGGTGTGAAGTTGTAAAAATGAGATGATTGCAGGGAAGTCTACTCACAATAGAAAATCGAGAAGAAAACCTCGCTTTTTGTAGCCAGCTAGCACGAGTTACTGAGATATAGTTGGGTAGAATCTGCTTGCTACTATGGACGATTGTACTCACTGGTAGAGCGTCTGAGTTAAGAAAAAGACGTAAGAAAAGTAAAGGATTAATAATTACAAATATGCTGATAATGATGTTAGTGCTGGTACTGACATAATAGTAATAATGATGGTGATAATAATAATAATAATAATAATAATAATAATAATAATAATAATAATAATAATAATAATAATAATAGCCTTGACAGCAGCTGGAGGTGTTCTTCGCTGCTCTGACCTGTTAGCAGCCGAAGACACAGAAACACTAATAAAACCCAGCATGACAACTGAAAAATAACTTTCAAACCTGGTACATCTACAAATCTCATGTGAGTATTTTAAAATTCTTTCAGCATAAGTTAAGAAACTCACATATCTATAATATTCTCAGGATGAACACACAAACTGTCACCTTTAAAAACTTTTAAAAACGTTAATACTTACAACTTCTGTGAATACCGATCCTTTCCTTTCTTCCTGAATATTCGAAAGTATAAACATCTTTTTATTGCAAGAACACAATTTTCTCTGGTCGGACATACAAGCGATCATCTTTAGGAAATTTGAAACTCTAATATTTACAACTTTCTCTGAAAATTTCACCCTTTTTTTCTCTGACTACTTGACTATGTAAACATACCTTTTATTGCAATAACATTAAACGCACGATAAAAATTAAGGAGATAAGCATCTACCAATGTATACAAACTGCATAATTACTTTACTAAACTAGGCACAAGGCCCGAAATTTTTGGGGAGGGGACCAGTCGATTAGAACGACCCCAGTACGCAACTGGTACTTAATTTATCGTCCCTGAAAGTATGAAGGGCAAAGCCGACCTCGGCGGATTTTGAACTAAGAACTTAAAGACAGACGAAATACCGCTAAGCATTTCGCCCGGCGTACTAACGTTTCTGCCAGTTCGCGCCTTGGTAAAGTGCACAATTACGAGAACTGTAAATCACAGCAAAACCTATAAAAGGAAAAGGAAAATTCAAAAATTCAACGATGTAATCATCAGTATATATATATATATATATATATATATATATATATATATATATATATATATATATATATAAACAATATATGAGTATATGCATATATATGTACATGTATGAATATACGTTCGTCTACATGTACATATAGATACATAACTGGGTACATGACGTGGCAAAAGAACAAGGACAAAATGGTAAACAAGGTGCAACAAACAAGCAGGCCACATAGAAACATCCCCTTCATCAGCTGCCACCATTAAAACTCTGGCGTTTCAAAGAATTAAGGCAGTACGCATCGTTAAAATGGTTCTTCCCACGAACACAAATTAAATTGTTTTCGTGGAGGGTAGTGGCGGACGGAAAACAAGACAGGAAAACGAAACGGTGAAATAAACGAACAAAAAGGCTGTACAGCCAGACGTGAAGTGTGTATGTCTTGAACGCTATATATATATATATAGTTTTTTCTATCAGCAATTAAAAACAGAACAAGGTGAATTGATTCTTTCTAAGGCGTAGGCATTCATTGGTTACTAGTAATAGTAAACACATTTGACCTCAGTTGCCAGCAAGGACGTGGTGCTTCTTTTGTCTTCTGATTGCACAGAAATACGAAGTCCCATTGTTGATCTCCTTCTCACCATCTGCCGAACCTATGTACAGACCTGTGGAATTTGGTCTATTCACCAAGCTGCTACTTTTTCTTCTACTATCCCCTCGAATCCTCACATATTTATGATTATCTCAAGTACAACACAAAAGTCGAAACTAAACAGCATTTAGTTAATACAACACAGTAGTAGGAGCAAAAATGGCATCTCAAGACGGTTACAATGCCAATGATAGTAGGAGTACTTAGGATGATCAAAAAAGTAAGTAAAAATTATTTAAGAATGCTCTCTGGATTACCTTCCATGCAGGAAGTGCAAAAGATTGTCTGAACTGGTCCGTCACACGTATCGAGAAGAGCATCGTCGTTGTGAATTTTGTTTCCTTTTTTACCCTTTATTTTCTTAGTTTTACTTTTATATTTTTTTTACTTTTTCCCTTTTCTCTCTGTCTTTCTTCTCCTTTTTCTCTATCACACTTTGTAAATGAAAAATCTGGTGTGTTTATTTTCATGGCCTACAAATGTATACAGTGTGTTTTTTCTGCCCTAGGTGTTAGGAAGACACTCGGTAAAAAAATAAACGGAATTGAAAGAAGATGGTAAAGAAAATAATAATGATAATAATAATAATTAATGGTACCCATAACAAAACCAGCCAAAAGAGAAAGAACGGTGGACGGATAATCATAAATACTATAATTGATTTATAAGTTACACACACACTACTATGCGACACCCCTCCAAAGACATACAAGAATAAACTCATACAGTAAATACCCAACAAAATGAACAAAACCCACAACATGTGCAATAGGAGACTGATACCTGACTGAAGAACACAACCTGCGCTGCATAAGCAATACAAAATATAAGAACTAATACAGTAGAAGACTCAAACCAAATCCCATAACAAAACGTACTGATGCAATGCAATATCCCCACCAACGGAAAAGTGCAGCACACCTCACCCCACCAGCATAAAGGTGCAACAAATGATGCAATAGGAAGTTGCTTGAAACTTTCAGATGTTGAAAATTAATAGTGGTGATGACGATGACGAACGTTACCTTACCTCGGTTTATGAGAGACAGAAGTTTCCGAAAATGAAGCTGGACCTTTAAGAGAAAGCCTCTCGCTCGGCAGTAAAGATGCAGACTGACCACAGCTGTTATCCTAATATAGCAGATAATAGAGCAAGGAGGAGGAAGTGGACTAGCGAAGAAAACAGGATAGCGATACAGTGTTACTTAGAAAGTGAACCTAAAAGAAGGGTCTATAGAAAACGGATTTAACACTTTGGGGAAAGAAGGGTATGTTTAAAGTGAGTGAGCAGAAATTAGTTGATCAAGCCAATACTGTTAGGAGAAGAAAGTGGATATCAGAATTGGAGGTAGAAGAGATCACAAGAGAACCGGAAAAGAAAGACCAGGCAGTGGGAAAGACAAACAAACAACATAAGAGATACAGCTCAAAACAAAGAAGAACCTAAAGGAAAACATAACAATAGCGTTACTAGTAAGCAAGGGACAACTGGCACCAACGCCTTAAGTGATTTAAGTGAGAAAGATCAGAAGATTTTAGATGAGTTGCTGTAAGTAATGAGTAAAGAACTAAGAAAAAGATTGCCAGTATTAAAAGGCACCAACAGAAGGAAGCTGATAGAAATGATTAGGAAAGCAGATATTGTTATCTGTAGGAGACACTAACTTATTGACCTATGCAGGAGGGGTAGTATTCACCAGAAAATTAGATATCTCACAGAGTAAGATTAAAAAAGAGCAAGTGTGGGAAAGGAGACTACAAAATAAAGTGAAGACATTAATAGAAGATCTGTGTAAAATAGAAGCCTGGAAAACAAACTAATTAGGAATCACAAGATGCAAATCTTCCCTCGAGAAAATATACTTAGTAAAAGGAAAAGGATTTAGGGCAGTAATAGAATAGTTGAAACAGCTTATCACAGCAGTAGCAGACAAGTTCTCCGAAATATCAGAAAAGAATAGATCAGTATCAACAGAATAGATTATTTGAGACTGGCTGAAGAAGATTTTATAACCAAATAAATAATGGAGGACGAAGTATTGAAGATGAGAAACCTAATGCAAAAGAAGCTAGAAAGTTCTGAAGTAATATTTGTGATAAGCCAGTCAATCAGATAATAATACAATATTATTATTATCATCATTATTATTATTATTATAGACTTCATCATACAGTATACAATATCGTGAGGTTGTTGATTGAAGATATTGTATCTACAGGGGGTTTGTACTGTTTGCCAAGTCACAACAAGGACTTCATACAAACAGTACTTTACGCAATATGCGTGCAGTTCCAAGTAATGCCAACTTTTGCAATACACCTAGATTTTAGAGTATTTCTAACGTTTTCAGAAAATAGGGATAACCTTTATGTTTGATTTTCCTAGCTGCCACATCTTAGCGATCTCAGTTCTCAGGTCCCCATCTTTATCAACCTCTTCTCTTTCTTTTATGATGATATGTTGATCTCCTGGCATTGCCACGTCAATTATTAGGCACTCTTGCTTGTCCCTTCTAAATTTTAGGTTACTATATCCGGCCTTCGATGCTCTAATACCTTGTCTGTCTGGAAGTCAAAGTCTCAGAGGATTTTTCCTTCCCCTTTTCATCCATTCCTTTTTCCGTTGAATGTCGGTACCAAACGCCCGTAACCCCATATCCATACTTACATCATAGTAGCCAGTAGAGGTTTTCGGCTGCTCTGTTGTGTCTAAGCTTGTACTCTTCCTGCCATGCTTGTACTCCTCCAGACCATGCGTTAGTTTTTTTGGTACCGTTTTCAGTTCTTGATTATAATGTTGTCTATCATAAAATGGTGCTTGGTGCCCTTGGATTCTTTTCGGCATCCTTTTTGTTCTACTGGAAATAAATTGTTTTCTGCAAGGAACGCATATATTTTCCCAGCGAGAATACCTGTTAATACTTTCCATAGGAACTTAAGACAAGCAATGGGTCGGTAATTGCCAATCTCATTGCCCTTTGACCGATCTTTCATTAACAATGTTGTTTTTCCCTCTACCATCCACTCCGGAACTGCAACGCTCAGTAGGTAATTGTCTAATTGCAACGCAATTCTGTAGTGTTATTTCTTTACTACCCACAAGGTGCTACACACAGAGGGGACAAACAAGGACAGACAAACGGATTAAGTCGATTATATCGACCCCCAGTGCATAACTGGTACTTATTTAATCGACCCCCGAAAAGATGAAAGGCAAAGTCGACCTCGGCGGAATTTGAACTCAGAACGTAGCGGCCGACGAAATACCGCTAAGCATTTCGCCCGGCGTGCTAACGTTTCTGCCAGCTCGCCGCCTTGTAGTGTGTTGACCTAAACCACTTGAGCCAGTAGTCTTGAATTCCGTCTTGTCCTGCCGCTTTCCAGTTTGGCGGTGCAATGACATCTGTGCAATGATATCTGTTGTTATGCGCACATGGTCCTGTCGTGGAACCAACGGGTGATGGATTTCGAATCTCACGGAATGAATCCACTCAGCAGCGTGGTTGTGGGAAACGTCTTGCTCCCAGATGTTATTCTTCTGCTTCAGGTGGTGTATTATCTTCTATATTTCCTCCTGAGTCCTTATAAAACTGCCTCTGGTTATTTGTAAATAACCGATATGCGATCAGTGTAGCTGCACTTGATTTTGATTTCAAGAGAAGTTTAAGGCACTTGAAATATGCAGTGATGACCTACCTTTCATTTCTTTATGCAAACTGTTATCCAGCTCCAGGATACCACGGTACCTGTACTCATCATCATCCGGGCCTTTCATTCTCTCTCCGTATGCCAATTTTATGCCCCTACAAATTATTCTTTTCTCCCGCTTCAAAGTAAGGACTGTACTATTATTATTATCTTATTATTATTATTATTATTATTATTATAATTATTATTATTATTATTATTATAGTAATAGCAACAACAACAACAACAACAACAATAATAATAAATCCCCCGATGCTGTACCAGACTGGCCATCACGGACCCTGGTCTTATCAGATTGGAAGTATTATCTTGTACATTGTCTGTCTTGGTATAAAAATATACTTTTTGTCTCATAAGGAACCAACAAAATTCAAAATGGAAAGTAAGTACACTGAAAGAGGTTTAAATATACACAGAAGGGCAGAATATTGGAGAGAAAAAAATAGAAGCATGGCAAATCCAAAGAGGAATTCTAAAATATATTGATAAGTAAGAGAAAGACTACCACTCCTAGCCACTAGTTCGTGTGTGGATATCGGATTTGTATTTGACTAATAATAAAAATCCATAGCTATTCCACTATTGGGGATGGTAATCTTACAGCCAATGTTTCACGTTCCAAATTAGCTTCATGGTAGTACACACACACATACGCACACACGCATATATATATATATATATATATATACAAACACACACACACACATACATATATATATATGTATATGTATATATATATATATATATATATATATATATATATATATATATATATATATATATATATATATATATATATATATATATATATATATATAAAACCTGTATAATGTGATGTAACGGCTATTTGCATGCTAATATATTCTAAGTATCAGAATTATATTACAAAAATACGTCAATGAAAACCTGTGAACCACAGAACATACTTCAAACAACCAATATATATGAACATTTCAATGGAAACATGAAAGCTTTAAATTTTATGACTCAAAGGTTTCATGGAACAGTCAAATCCGACACTTTCTGGTCGATTTAAGGCGATACTACTGCACATTCTAATAAAGAAAACGAAGCAAAAATAGGTAGAAATCATCACGCTCATACATAGATTTTCACAAAAATCGGGAATATAAACATAGGATACATAATTTATTTCAAAATACAAATGAAATCTCTCACCACAGACACAGTACACACGTGAAATGAACCACGTATGTAACTGGAATTTAAGTGCTAAACAGATTTACATACGGCATTGATTATTTTAACACCTATAGTGTTATTTCTATGATTGTTTTGGGCCGAATACAGAACGCATCAATAACGTACAAATACTATCATTAATTTCAATCTAAGAAGGCTAGAAGGTATAGTGACATTAATGGTAAAGGTAAATAGGAATAAGAAATTTAATAAAAAGAATTTGATTCGACTAGTCCTGATATATATATATATATATATATATATATATATATATATATATATATATATATAAGGGGTTTGTATGATTGCGTATAGAGGAATATATTACTCAAAGGAATTCCAACTCTCTCTGTTATTTTGTTTTATTTATATTATAATATTAATGTAGGATATAGAATATATAGTATATATCATATATAGTAAAATGAAATGAATTATGCTTCACATAATGCCAGTCCGTATTTAGATATCCATCAATATGTTAATATTTGGTAATAGACCAAAAATATTTGTAGTATCATTGGTTTCAGACACAATTGCATACACACACAGAGAAACACACACATACATACACACACATAGAGACTCTTTCTCTCTCTCTCTCTCTCTCTCTCTCACACACACACACACACACACACACACATATAAACGGTATAGACGTAGTGTTACATAGTTTAAATTATTGCCTTTGGTATTTACACGCAAACAAAACACATGTAGATACAAACACATACACACATACACACACCCTCATATATATATATATATATATTTGTATATGTATGTATATATCTATGGTTATCTATATCTATATGTACGTATGTATGCATGTATGTATGTATGTATATGTGACTATATATATATATATATATATATATATATATATATATATATACACATATGCCTATATATATATGTGTTTTGATATACGCATATTATATGTATTCCAACTCCCACTTATCTAGCAAACGGTAAAACGTTGTTGTTCTCGCAGAAAACGGTAAGAGGGTCATGTATTTTTCGGTACAGTACAATACATTAAGAATTTTGATGCTACGTGGACAAATGGAATCAGACTGATTAAGTTTCAAATATACTGGCATTCAGTAGCTGAGTCTACCAAGTACATTTGGTATAGAAATTGGTCCTTGACACAAACGAACAAGAACTGATTGATGGAAGCTTTTAACATTTCTACAAAATGGAACAGATTGGTCAGCAAAAACCATTGCTTTCATATGAGAAATGACTGTTTATTAAAATTTTACTTTGGTGAAAAAAATTCATAATGACTAAAATAACTTTCGCAATGAAAGCAGATATCGTAGAAAGCATAAGCATCTTTGAACTCCAAATGTGACAATTTTAATGTACCATTTCCGTAATTAGAATCAGTCTGATGACGTATTTTGGTTTTGGTGAAGGTTTTAGAAGTATTTCGGTTTAATGGACACACGCAGACTCAAACATACACGCGCACACACACATGCATATACTTAGAAATGCATTTCTGCGTCCATGCATACATAGTACGTTCATATATGTATATAGACACACAGACACAGACACACACACATAACATTATATACATGTGCGTGAGTGTATGTGTGTGTTGTGTGTATGTTTGTGTCTATATATGTATTTTTTATATATATGTATATATATATATATTTATTTACACACATACATACATATATGTATGTATATATATATATATATTTATTTTTATGAGTATATTCACGTGTACATGTATATACACATAATTATACATATACACATAAATGCGTACTTACACGCAAAAGTGCACGCACACACGCACACACACGCACACACACACGCGCACACACACGCACACACACACACATACGTACATATCCATTTATGTATGCGTGAGGTTATACGTTTAAACCAAGTTTACGAATAACAACAGGACTTTTACTAAGAGAAGACAATACTGAGAGGGGGATCAAATTTATCATATAATTCATGTTGACTAGGACTGTATGATCCAACTGAAATTCTACTCCACTGGATGAATAAACCAGCAAACGAAAGGCCATAGAAGCGAAATAGTTGTAAAAGAATAGCTATTGTGTTTCAGGCTCATTTAAATAATTCTTAACGATTTTGCTTCAAATTTTAATTTCCTTTTTGGTGGCGATTCAGTTTGTTCTGTTTCAGCAATTTTTTTTTTACCATCTTTACCCTAATTCTCCTGACTCTGTAGCGCACTTATCCACTCACGCACGTTCTTCATTATTTCTAGTTTTCCTCTCTGTCTACAGCTCTCCATTAGCCTATGTGTTTCTTCGAGCTCGCATCGATGTCACACAAGAAGTTTTTTTCTTTGCCCTCTCCCTCTCTTTCTGTTTCTATTATTCTCTCCATCAATGCTTGCTTCTCATACCTCTTTTATTTTATCACAACACGTTTCCAATTTCCCTCCTCTATTGCAGCGTTTTATCTGTCATGTTATTACCTCTCCTGTCTTAAGTTTTCTTGGAATTTTTTTCTTCTGTCCCTTTATTTGACTGTCCAGTTGCATGTCTTAAAAGCTGCTGACCCCTTCTCGGTGAACATCCCACCTATCTATCTATCTATCTATCTATCTATCTATCTATCTATCTATCTATCTATCTATCTATCTATCTGCCTGCCTGCCTGTCTGTCCGTCTGCCTGCCTGTGTGTCTTTCTGCCTGCCTTTCTGTCTATCTATTTGATGTTCCACACTATAATAGTTTTCCACCTTCTCTTGCACGTATCATAACCAAGATTTCTCTTTCTAATGTGAAGGAAAATAGGTTAAACAACGAACAGTATAGTATAGTTAATATATATATATATATATATATATATATATATATATATATATATATATATATATATATCAGTGCAGCTTACCCGCGAAATAGCAGAACACATACTTTGTGTATGTATGTTCGATGTGGTTTATACTGACATACCACCAGATGGTTCTTATATCATTTTACATATAATTATAGACAGCGATAGACGAATATAGGTGGTGTAGACAACAAACATGTATTAGTTTAACGCTCGGGAAGTTAAAAAGTCTTTAACGTTTCGAGCCTACGCTCTTCCACAGAAAGGAAAACAGAAAGAGACAATGAGAGAAAATACACAAGGACAGAAAAAGCTGAAACCTGGCTTGTGGGTAGCCCTAATTGCATAATATTTTTATTTGTGCTGTTAAATATTTTAATTCTTTCTGTTTTCTTCGCATACTGTTTTCCTCTGTTATATTGGTGCGCTACGGTGGATTAATTTAAGACTTAGCTCTTATTTCTACCAGGTAGATGCTTGTCAAGCATCATTACGCTTCGTGCAAATTTATAATTCATAGCTATTTAAAGCTATTATAACTGCGATCCACCCATGTCACTACTGGTGATATCAAATTTAGAATTTATCCACAGATGATATGAACAGTAGTGACATCTAACTTCAAATCTCAGTGTTTGAATGTTTCATTTATATATATATATATATATATATATATATATATATATATATATATATATGTATATATGTATGTATGTATTCAGTCTGTATTTGCGATTTTAAACTTCTTATAAGTGATTTTCGTCCCTTAGCCTGATGAGATTCTTATCCAAAAATATTTCTATAATAGGAATTTTATAAATCTGTTGTTGGCTTTTGTGTTTGAATGGAAACTATTGTAGGGATTGTATTTATATTTATTTTATATTTTTTATATTATGATAATGATATATTATGTTAATAAATTAGTATGTCAGTTTGAATTCTCCATAAGAGGTGTTACAGTATGACTGAAAGCTTAGGAAGTGGCAAGGGTAGTAGCGAAATATCTTCATGAAATACAGACATTTGAGTTGATAGCGTTTTTCTAAGGATGTGAGTAGTATTTGTCAGCACAATATATATATATATTACATGCTTTTCTCATCAACACATTGTGGAGATATCATCATATGAACAAATATATATATATATATATATATATATATATATATATATATATATATATGTCACTTTTCAAGCGACCATTTGGAACCTAAACGAATTTTTAGATATTTGGAAACGATAATTGAAACCAGGAATTGGTTCACGGATAATCTGCCTCTTACTCTTGTGGACATTCTTGTAGTTGGTATCTACAGAACTACGTGTATGGGATTGTTTTATAGCAACAACAGGAACTGCAACAACGCTAACAGCAGCACAAACAACAACAACAGCAACAACAACAACAACAACAACAACAACAACAACAACAACAACAACAACAACAACACAGGAACATGAATACTAATAATAAAAGGAACAAAAACATTAGAGACTGCGGCTACTACAATAACTAAGAACAATAACAACAGCAGGAATATCAACAACAATAGTAAGAATAACAACAATAACAACAAAAATTACAACAACAATGAACAATCGAAACAACTTCAACAAGTACAATAAAACAAGTAACAGTAGCAATAACAACTACTACAACAATAACAACAGAAATACAGCACTTGAACAACCACCACCACCACCACCACCAACACCAACAACAAAAACAATAACATGAACTTGAAGAACAAAACAATAATGATATCAAAACATGCATAAATAAAAATAAACAGGTGGAACAATCAATGAAAGAAAGAAAAAGAATTGCAAAAAAAAAAACAAAACAATAATAACAATAACATGAAAAATAAAAGTCACAGCAAAATTCAATCAACAGATCAATAATTACAGATTCGAACGAAAATCATAAATTTGTGATGTTAGAAGTGTGGAAAAGGGTGGGGGCGGAGGAAGCATTGGTGGCGAGGTGGAGGGTAAAACGAGGAATCCCTCCCACACTCTCTCCTCCCAACGTTCAGCTCCGTTATGGAACATGGTTTTGTTGCAGTTTGTCATTGAACTTTGGTGTTGAGTTACAAAAGGAAATGGTCTGTAGAGACAGGGACGACTGGTTCATTCTTTAGAAGCTGAAAAATGGTAGCATAAGCAGCCACATAACAAGAAAGAAAGCCACAACGAACAGAGAAAGAGACAGAATCAACCGTCATAAGAATGTTGGAAATGCTGTCTAAGACGACAATAATACAAGATGGAGGAAACTCTATTTGAGTTTGTCTTAGTAAAAATAGAAGTGTTATTTTTATGTTGTTCCTCTTTAGCTTGTGGATTTTGTTGTTTTCCCAAGTCTTTTGATATTCCGATGATTGTTACATCAGGAGGGCACGGGAGTGGAGAAGAGCAGAGACGGAGAAAGTGAGATAGAAAGAAGCAAAGAGAGAGACAGAGAGAGAAAAAGAGTAAGAGAGGGGGAACAGAGAGAGAGAGAGAGAGAGAGAGAGAGAGAGAGAGAGAGAGAGAGAGAGAGAGAGAGAGAGAGTGCAAGAGAGAGTGCGAGAAAGTGAGTGAGAAAAAAACACACAGTGAAATAGTGTGGCGAGAGACAGAAAGATACGTACGTATACATGCATGCATGCAAAACACACACACACACACACACACACAAACACACACACACACACACACATGTATATATATAGAGAGAGACTGCTGTTAGTGTATGTAAGAGAGAAACAAAGACAGATGTATATATATGTGTGTGTGTGTAAATGTATATATACATACACACTCAAACACACAGAAGACATAGTGGGGAAGATAGATAGATAGATAGATAGATAGAGAGAGAGAGAGAGAGAGAGAGAGAGAGAGAGAGAGAGAGAGAGATAAAGAGACGGAAATAATGTGAAGGGGAGAAGAGGAAACTCATTTCTTCCTTTTCTTGTCTTTTTCTTTGATTTAACAATGTTGGTTCTTGAAATGAATTCTTTTGAGTCATATTAAAAGGACACGTGCGTGTGTGTGTGTAGAGAGAGAGAGATAGAGAGAGAGAGAGAGGGAGAGAGAGAGAGATAGAGAGAGAGAGAGAGAGAGAGAGAGAGAGAGAGAGAGATAGAGAGAGAGAGAGAGGGAGAGAGAGACAAAGAGAAAGAGAAAGAGAGAGGGAGATAGGTAAGGAGGCTTAGATAAACTGCGAGTGGAACACGGAACCATTCAGGCAGACAACTGTCCAAAGAGTGGTGTGTTCAAATAACGCCCAGATTGTCTTCGGTTTGGCGCTGAGCGAAACGTTTCATTCCGAGTCTAAATGCGGAATTATGGCGGAAATTGTTATTGTTGTTGAGGTTGTTGTTGTTGTTATTGTTGTCCCTTCTTCTTCTTCTTCTTCTTCTTCTTCTTCTTCTTCTTCTTCTTCTTCTTCTTCTTCTTCTTTTTCTTCTTCTTCTTCTTCTTCTTCTTCTTCTTCTTTTTCTTCTTCTTCTTCTTCTTCTTCACTCCTCTTTCTTTCGCTACACGGTAAAGATATGGAGTTTAAAGTCCTGCTACTTCTCTTTCTCCTCCTACTCCCCTTCCCTTCCCCTCCTTCTTTCTCCTCTCCCCTCTCCCTCCTTCTCCTCTCCCTCCTTCTCCTCTCCCTCCTTCTCCTCTCCCTCCTTCTCCTCTCCCTCCTTCTCCTCTCCCTCCTTCTCCTCTCCCTCCTTCTCCTCTCCCTCCTTCTCCTCTCCCTCCTTCTCCTCTCCCTCCTTCTCCTCTCCCTCCTTCTCCTCTCCCTCCTTCTCCTCTCCCTCCTTCTCCTCTCCCTCCTTCTCCTCTCCCTCCTTCTCCTCTCCCTCCTTCTCCTCTCCCTCCTTCTCCTCTCTCTCTCTCCTTCATCTCCCCTTCCCCTCCTATCCTCCTCCTCTTTCTATCCTTCTCTTCGTATCCTCCTCTTCGTATCCTCCCCTTCGTATCCTCCTCTTCATATCCTCCTCCTTCCTATCTTCCTATCTTTCTCCTCCTCTTCCTATCCTCCTTCTCCTCCTCTTCCTATCTTCCTTCTCCTCCTCTTCCTATCTTCCTTCTCCTCCTGTTCCTATCTTCCTTCTCCTCCTGTTCCTATCTTCCTTCTCCTCCTCTTCCTATCCTCCTTCTCCTCCTCTTCGTATCTTCCTTCTCCTCCTCTTCCTATCTTCCTTCTCCTCCTCTTCCTATCTTCCTTCTCCTCCTCTTCCTATCTTCCTTCTCCTCCTCTTCCTATCTTCCTTCTCCTCCTCTTCCTATCTTCCTTCTCCTCCTCTTCCTATCTTCCTTCTCCTATTCCTCCTCCTCCTCCTCCTCCCCCTCCTCTTCTTCCCCTTCCTCCTTCTCCTCCTCCTCCTCCTCCTCTCCCCTTCCCCCTTCCCCCTCCTCCCCTCCTCCCCTCCTCCTCCTCCTTCCTTTCAACACATGGCTATGATGCTCCCCCACTACTTCTGCTCGTGATCAGAGATGCACATATCATCAGCCACCAAGGGGCATGCTCAACTGGTTAAGGTCAAACAATTCACAAGCAAATCTGTGGTACTGAGCAGAATATTTGCTGTAGCCCATCTTTTTATACCAAGACAAAACAATGTACATGATAACACTTCTAATCAATTAAGATCAGAAGCCATGAGAGCCACTGCCTGGTATTGCATTAGGGCATTATTATTATTATTACTATTATTATTATTATTATTATTATTATTATTATTATTATTATTATTATTATTATTATTATTTCTCTTTATCACAGGTTTTGTTGGAGTTTCTGGAGTCTTGCATGCGTAGCGAGCTTGCTACCTGCAGCCTACGGTACCATGCTCTCCATTCTTTTCACCTATCTAATACTTTCCTGATTATTCTGGCCGTACCAAGGAAGCAAGCCTTTTATAACAGTTCTACTGGGTGTTCTATTCCGATTTCCTTTATATCCCCCTTGATGCCTTCTGATGCTGATCCCAAAGACCCAACAATAATTGGCACTATCTTCACCGTCTTTATTTTCCATACCCAGGCTATTTCGTACTTAAGAGGGTTGTACTTATCTATCTTTTCGCCTTCCTTCTTGACTATTCCTGGGGCAAAGGGGCATGCAACATCAACTATGTAGCATGTGTGGTGCATCTTGTACACCACCACCACAATGTCCGGTCTGTTATGCTCTAGCACCTGATCTATTTGGATTGGGAAATCCCAGAAGATTTTGCTAGTCTCCGACTCTGCTACTTTCTGCGGTTTGTGTTCATACAACGTCTTGCCTCTCTCTAGCCACACCTTTTTGCAGTTTCCAATGTAGCACTTTTACTACCTGATCGTGTCGCCACAACTTGTAGTACTTTTACGCAAGTTTAGGGCATTCATTCGTGAATTATTATTATTATTGTTATTATTATTATTATTATTATTATTATTATTATTATTATTATTATTATTACTACTACTACTACTACTACTACTACTACTACTACTACT
>NC_142943.1:43404910-43409910 GCF_046866305.1 Octopus bimaculoides | reverse complement strand
GATGATCTCAGAAATATTCACCAGAAATGCTTATGCGACATGAATTGTCTACATAGGATTTAGTCAGTTCCGAATGAAAACATCTGATTGCTATGTTTTATCGTTTGCAATGTGGCTTATTGTAATGATATTTTGATTGCAATTAACAAAACTAAACCGAAATAGCTCCAGAACCATTCCAAATATTTGTGTTTGCTTTGATAAAAGACCAAACAGATGTGAACACATAACACTGACATTAATTGACCGCTAATTGATTATCAATCTATTTTTCCCATAAATTCCAAAATATGTATTTTTCTCCATAATTGTCTGCTTGGCGCTGCACCAAAATATATGAACGAGACTTTAAAGTTTCATTTTTAAGTTTAGCTCGTGTATTCTTTAAACCATAGAATCTTAGTATGTCATTCCACGATCCTTGAATTCATTACCAGCCAATATCAGAATGTCATGTTATGTTATTTCATAACAAATTAAAAAGGAAACCTTTATATTTCCAAGTATCTTAAAGACAAAATTGATTTATTCAAATATTTTGGTTCTACTTAGAATTTTTATGATTTTATGGTTCTATATATTCATTCTGATAGTACTTATATAGAGTTGCCAAAATTTAATTAATTAATAAATAGTATATGTGTAATAGATATACAAATATATGTGTCTATATATAATTCATGCTTAGAAATAATTCATATATACATACATACATACATATATATATATATATATATATATATATATATATATATATATATATATATATATATATATATATATATATATATATACATAACGAAAAAAAGTAGTCAGGATTTTGGATAAAAAATCTTTTTATTTCTTTATTATTACTAACGCTTTCTTTCCTTTCTCGAACTTGTCAAATAATATTTTGTGAATGTATAAACAGCTTGTTTATTTATATAGAACAAAAGTTTTTGGGGGGTTTTGTTTAGAAGAGAACATTGTTTTTGTTCTTTTGGGTGAGGTTCGATGACAATGGAGATGGATAAATAGAAATATAGGTAGGTAAGATTGGTTGATAGATAGATAGATGTATGGATGGATGGATGGATGGATGGATATATATATATATATATATATATATATACAGATAGATAGATAGATAGATAGATAGAGAGAGAGAGATAGATAGATAGTAAGACAGATAGACAGATAGGTAGAGGGAACTGGTATAAACGATAGCACGCCGAGCGAAATGCTTAGCGATATTTCGTCTGGCGCTACGTTCCGATTTCAAATTCCGCCGGGGTCGACTTTGCCTTTCCTCCTTTCGGGATCGATTAAATAAGTACCAGTTACGCACTAGGGTCGATATAATCGACTAAATCCGTTTGTTTGTCCTTGTTTGCCCCTCTGTGTGTAGCCCCTTGTGGGCAGTAAAGAAATAAGATAGGTAGAGGGAGAGAGAGAGAGAGAAGGGGTGTCCCCCTTCCTATTCACCATTCATTTAATAGTCTTTTACCATTGTATTGGAATGAGTTTAAGGATGGTTTCTGTATATATATATATATATATATATATATATATATATATATATATATATATATATATATATATATATATATATATATATATGTATATATATATATATACTTATATGCATAGGTTTGCCTATATATATATATATATATATATATATATATATATATATACCAGGTCATTAAGAATGAAATGGCCGATTTTCATATGCACCAAGTTTGACAGTCGTTAACTCTAATGTTTTATCCTGACAATTCTTTGTTTTACAAGACTGAAGAGTTACACCATCACTTTTCGAAATGCAATAATGGTGTGGAATTATATTGTAAGTTTTCTCTTGTAAATCAATTTTTGCGAAATTAAAAATTTGTGTTGTTTATGAATATGAGTTTCGTCGTGGAACCAATGCATTCCAGACAGCTCGAAACATCAATGAAGTGTTTGGTGAAGATGTGGCCAATGAGCGCACTGTACATCTGGGAAGTTCCAGTCTGGTGACTTTACACTTGAGAATCAGTCCTGTGGTAGACCTGAGACCAAGGTGGATGTTGATGAGCCCGAAACTGTAGTCGAAGTAGATACATCTCAAACTACGCGTGAGTTATCAGCAAGGTTTGATGTTGCGATTCCAACTGTATTGGACCATCTGAAACAAATCGGCAAGGAAAAGAAGCTGTATAAGAGGGTACCGCATGAACTGAACGAGCATAAAATGACACATCCTCATGTAACTTGCTGTTCTTTGCTGTCACGGCATAAGAAGCGAACCATTTATGCATCGTAATGTTACGTGTCATAAAAAATGGATTCTTTTCAACAATAGCAAACGTTCTTCACGGTGGTTGGATTGAGACGAAGTCCCAAATCACAATCCAAGAAAGAACATTCACCAAAAAAAGCTAATGGTGTCTGTCATCCACTACAGCTTCATGAGACCTGGTAAGTCAATTACAGCGGATGTATACATCAATCAATTGGATGAAATGATGAGTGAACTTGCAATTAAACACCTGAGATTGGTCAATAGAGACAGACCAATTCTCTTGCAAGACAATGCTCGACCACATGCTGCACAAAGAACGCTGCTCAAGTTACAGGAACTGAACTTGGAAGTACTCTGTCATCCATTATAAGAGTACACGTTTAGGGTACATGTTTAGGGTACACATTTAGAGTACACGTTAAGAGTACATGTTAAATGTCCTGCCGCTAATTTACTGAGTAAGTAATTCAGTGTATCAAATCCTCACTGATATCCATGCACTTTCACAGTTAGCATGTTATGGTAATATGATGATTAAGAATGTAGAGCTAACTCTTTGGAGCTTGTTTTTTTAAAGCACACATTTTCCCCTTTCTAGGAAAGTTAAAACCTCATGGATTAACTTCAGGACTCTGAATAAAGTAGCAAATAAATTGAAATAGATTCAGAGTTTATTACTGCCTCATCAGAGATCGGCTGTTAGCTTTCTGACCAGATGTAAAACATTGTTATAGAGTTATATATAGTATACACACAATCACTGACAGAGCTATATGGGTTTGTCTCATTAGCATAACAGTGAAAGTGTAGTGAAAACGAATTAATTAAGAGAAACGTAATATAATGATAGAAAAATTAGGGGCAACACGGTGTGTATAATTTTGATATTATTGAAATAATTAATCTACGCATCCAAAGGTTGCGCTGTTATGCAAATTAAACAAACCAATTAGTTTCTGTCAGATTTTGCGTGTCTTTAAAATGGCTAAAAGCTAATATTGTCAGGAAATGTGCAATCGATCTGTGATGAAGCGATAATAAACTCTGAAACTAATCAGACAGATTTAATCCACCACCAAGCACAGCGAGAGAAAGAAAAGTCCGGTAGATTATCCACAGTATTTACTTGTCACAGTAGGACAATGATAATGTTGTCAGTTAAAAGCATATGCTGTGAGGTTACCCAAGTTTCTAATTAGTTTATCATCTATCTATCTATCTATCTATCTATCTATCTATCTATCTATCCATGTATTTATGTATGTATGTATGTATGTATGTATGTATGTATCTATCTATCTAAATATACATGCAAACATCTCAGGCATGCACGAGCGCAATACACATACATACATACGTGTGTGTGTGTGTGTGTGTGTGTGTGTGTGTGCGCGTGTGTTAGTGAGTCTGTGTGTGTAATGTCGGAGTACCTGAGCTTTTGTTTCGAAGTACGATTGTGGCCACACCAATTTCAGAATAAACATTGTTGAGATATTCTTTTCAATGTGATCGAACGGGTCATGTCATAATTACGGTTCAAACATGCACACACACCTACACACAGAGACACACACACATACACACAGACACAGACACGCACATGCACATACACACGCACGCTCACAGACGTACCAGAGCACACACACACACACACACACACACACACACACACACACGCACACACACACACACACACACACACACACACACATATATATATATATATATAAAAATAAATATATATATATATACATACACCGATAGACATTTGAATGCGCTCACACGCTCATCCACGTGCCTGAGCACATATAGACACACACACATACACATGCGCGCGCACACACACACACACCAGCACACGCGCCCAGGCGCACCCACGCGCGTGCTTATGTACACATACATACAGATATAGATATATATTCTCCTAGTTACAGAGCTTTCCTGCTATGTAACAGTTTACATCTGTAGCTATATACTTATGCTGTACATTAATAATATGGATGAACAAATATATTATCTATATTTCTATCTGCCGACATAACTATTTAATTTTGGTATATGAGTTCACATGTTGAAACATGTATACACACATACAAATATGTATATTCAAGCAGACACATACGTGCATATGATTAAATAAGAGAAACAATATGACGATAGATGCAGATATTGTGTTTAACTCTGTATATTAGTGTGTGTGTGAGTGTGTATGTCTGTGTATGTGCGTGTGTGGGTGTGCGCGCGTTTGTGCGTATGTGTGGGTGTGTGTTTTTGTGTACATGTGTGTGTATACATATACACAATCTTATATATTCAAATTATGCATTAGAAGGAGCTCTGTAATGAAAATAATATCAATGCTACATAAGTTAGGTGCGCTATTTAAACGCCAAATGCAGTGGATTTTCATCCGGGGAAACTAATTTTCAAGACATATACTGTTAAAAACAATATACTTCAGAAATGTAGTCGCCCCAGAAGTAATCGCTAATGCGACAAATACTTATTTCGTCGTAGTTGCAACTTAGTAAATTTTGTGTACACCTTCTGGCCAGTTGTGACGGATGCTTAGGAAGGGATGCGAACGGAAGTAATTCCGAAGGACGAACCATATTTCAGGGTCAGATTCCTAACACGCATATTCTTGATGTGTATTGTGAATCTAAATCTGTTCTATACAACGAGTCATGACCAGGATAGTGATCTGGCAATAAAGAGCAGAAGTGCTGCC
>NC_142943.1:43397410-43399910 GCF_046866305.1 Octopus bimaculoides | reverse complement strand
AAGCGTTTTATTTAGAATACGAGAAAATGGAGAAGAACTATTTACTGAAGATTCTATTTACTTCCCCCGCTTTCCATGACAGTTGGTGATTTTATAACAAAAGATCTAATTTCTTAACTTAACAATACTTTCTCGGAATTCGGTAAAATGGAAAAAAAGAAGAAGAAAAATTAAGAATGAACTGCTTTCATTCGATAATAAAGACAAGGTGCAGAGGAACACTTTTTACAGGTTTCCGGAGAAAAGCGACAAAAAAAAAACATATTAAAAGAAATCCCAAATATTCTCTTATGCTTGTTATGGTGGAAATCTGTAAGCTGCTGACATTTCAAATTGTGATTCCAAGGAAACGGTTATGGTAGAATGAAATGATCCACCACCGCTAAACCTTGACACTTCCATATCATTCCGATATTGAAATATACGATTTGCCAATATTGAAAATTAAGGAACAAAAGGTAAAAAACATAGCAAAACAAAACAGAAAAAATGAAATAAACATTTTTGGGTACCTCCACCCTACAAGCTATCCCTACCCAGACAAATGCAAGTAAATATTATGAAATTAGAGAACAAATATTAAAAATACTAATGTTAAATCTAAATCTCTCCATGTCATTTCGTTTTCATATGAAGAAATCCAACTGTCACATTTTTTTCAGCATATCCAAGAATTTTTCGGCAGGAAGTCATTAACTCATATTTATTTCATTTATTTCCATACATACATAATACATACATACATACATACAAACATACAAACATACATACATACATACATAACAATAACAATATATATATATATATATATATATATATATATATATATATATATATATATATATATATATACATGTATATATGAGACTGCATTATCATTGTGTACGAAGCTGTAATTTTGAATCACGAAAGAAGATTCCGATTGTTGTTTTTTAGTTAAAATCCACGTTAAATAATTCCTGAATAATTTTTCCTGTCGACCAACCGAGATAATTTATTAAAATTTGTGCAATCATTTCTTCTTCTATTCTGCTGGATAGCAAAATAAGTCAATAAGATGAAGTAAAATAAAATGGAAAAAATACAAAAACGTAAGAAAGCTATGTTAAACGTAATTTTCGTGAAGTTAGTGGCCATGTTGAGAAGGTAACATAATATCTGATGACAGTATTGGCAAAAAGAAGAACTGGGTGAAGAGCTGGAAGACAGAGGAGCATTAATTCATGCACAATATCTGCTAAAAACGTATTGAAATACGCGGTTAATAACTGGAATAATTGATGCGAATTCCAACTGTGAATCATTTTACTACCCAGGGAGAGGTATAGGGCAGTGCCCTTGACTTTACGGCTTCTTTTTCAGATACTCCATGACTAGTGAGAAAAATAGGGAAAGTTATGCTAAAACCGGGGAGACAGACAGAATGCTGAATAACTGTAATAGTGTGAAATCCTCTAATAGTACTTAAGAATCAGATGGTTGTGCTAAACCTGGCAATGGATTAAGTCCACTAATTCTAAGATTTCAGGGACCCAGAATGCAAACGTTTGGAGCAAGTCTCACGAAATGTCTCGTCTGATTGTCTAAAAATCACGCTGATCAGTCGTTTCTGGGTGGTTTGTTATATCAACGAGTCCGAAAGGATGACGGTTAAGGTTACATTAACATTGCTTGTTCATGTGCAACCGAACGCACCGGTGGTTTTTCTTTCTGTCAGAAGAGAATTAGAAACCTACATGACATCTCTTGCAGAATATCTGAAAGTGGTGAAGAAAGAAGCTATAACTAATGGATCATGCTTGAAAGAATATGAATGTAGGTAAAGGCACGCACAAAGAAATTGAAACCAAACAAAGTGATGGCTTGTGTCAAGCACTTTTTATCCAGCGATGAGCCTCAATCCAATTCCATTTCGTCTTCAATGGCTTTCTTACAGCTTACCACCACCATTCTGATAATGATAAAACTACTTCTTTTTCTTCTTCTTCTTCTTCTTCTTCTTCTTCTTCTTCTTCTACTACTACTACTACTACTACTACTACTACTACTACTACTACTACTACTGATAATAATAATAACCAATGGTCAACGATCACTGGTCAATGGCTAGCGTCTTCTGGCTTAAAATCTGAGACAGAACGCTCTATCATAGCAACTCAGGATCAATGCCTACCTGCAGGAAGCCACGAGGTCAATATCTTAAAGAAAGGCAGTGGCCCAAGATGACGTGTTTGTAAACAAAATGAAACCATCGATCATGTCGTCTCCGTGAGCAGCCGATAGTCAACAGGCATGATAGAGTGTCACAGTATATTTACTGTGAATTGGGGGCGGGAGTAGCCATTAAACACGAATGCGCACAAATACTCAACGACGTATTTCTTGGTGCTTGTGATTCCATTTCCTCGCGTTATAAGCAGTGTCTGAACCAGAACGGTCATGACTGTGAAAATAGGTGCTCATAAAATAATTGAATTCTTTAGATTTTGAAAGTGAAATG
>NC_142943.1:43387410-43389910 GCF_046866305.1 Octopus bimaculoides | reverse complement strand
ACTATAAAAGAACAGAAAAACTCTGACAATTTCAACCCAACGAGAAGAAAGGGCAACTTTTGAACGACGAAAAACGCAAGATATAAAAGATTCAGAGACTATGCTTCCATCATCAGCTGCCTAACGGATATCATTATGGTTTCGACACCTAAACATCACCATTTAATCCAGCGACGTCAACAAAATTAAAAACTTAAACGCTGCCTGGTACTTAATTGAGAAGAATCTCGTGCGAAACACGAACGTAATATGCCCATTAGGTCTACTCTTGCTAATCGTTACAAATACGAATTTGAAATCTTTAACATAACTCTCTGCATACCTATAGTTACGAAGCATTTAGATTAAGAATATTACATATAAAGCAGAAATATCTTCAAAAAAGTACATTGCTTCTTTTCACGAACTAAGCATATTGAACAAAAATGATTGAACCTAGTCGAAAACGAATGTTGCCAATACATAGGACGAAAATAATAATGCCCTAAGGAATGACCAGTCTATATTTTCAAACATATAGATTAATTAAGGAACATTCTCCACAATATAATACCAATATTTCAAGTATGAAAACTAAAACTAAAAATTGTCAGAACCTAAACTAGTGGAATAGCATTTCACTCTAACTGTCAGGGCTCAATCGTCTTCAAACAACGCGACGTGGGAACAAACTAGCATAGATCAAAATTTATTAAGCATAATGCATAATTATTAAAAATGAATTTAAACAAACATTTCCCCTAAACACATAACTAATATAAAATTATACATAATTGACTAAAACCCTCAAATCGTAACGGAACCACTCAGTAACATACTCAAAACATGAAAACATAATTAAAACGATCTACTCTAAACCAACGAAATACCATATCATTTAACTATCAGGTATTAATGACTTACGACTTGGAAACAAACCATTGCAGGTATTATTAAATAAACGTTATTCATAGAAAATATAAATAAAACAATATTCTCACCTGAAAGCATATATATTATTGAAAATTATCTTAAACAAAGATTTGTTACGTAAATAGCTATAAAATAATATAATATCGCGTGCTACAAATAAATTAACGCAAGAACAAACTTACATTTTTACTTAACCTTAAGCCAAAACCTCTGTTATTTATGCGTGGAAGAGACGTTTTCCACAATAATAACCAACCTACTCACAAACTGTAAATCAACGGCATTACATTCATTATTAATTAAAACTAATCATTCCGTAAATCTTTGCTCAGATATAAACTAGAAATTATTCAATATTTTCTCAAAATTTCACGTCTACCCAAGCAGTAGTTAAAACATTTAGCTAGCATTTTCTTAATGGAACTTTCACTTTCCATACGCATCATTACCATTTTAATTCTTTAAAAAAAAAACACACCGACCTCATTTATATTCCTGTCGTATCTAATAACTTGTCTGGAAATCATGTTATACTCCATCCTTGGAGGAACTCTATTTAGCGCCCAGGGCAAGGATGCAATGTGAAAATTGATGTTATCAGTTTTATTATAAATATTGCTCACAAAATCGTTTTTATTCACAAACCACATGAACACCTGATTATCTAGCATTATCTGCTGAGTTACGATTTCTGGTGGCTTCGAAGTCTCCTGCATATTATTTTCTCAAGCTTATATTCAAAATAATTGTAGTTACGAATATATCAACCATCAAGTTTTTTTTATGTCAAACCTATCTTTCTCCTTCGATGTACACCATTAAGAAAACTAATTTCCTATGAAGGTAAATATTTATATGCTAATAAAGGGCTACAATTACTACCCATCGGAATATACTTAATATGCTTCAAAATCCTCCCTCCTAAAGCAATCTATACGTTATTAAAGATAAAACAAACCATATCCTTCAATCTACTCTTGCTAAAACAGGCATATCCCCTATACCTACCATTTGATAAAAAAACAAACTTTCACCATTTTATCAATAACTTTAAATACATCTCTTCTTAGATCAAAATTAGTATATAGAGTAGCTAAGTCTATAATGCATGCATTGTCCGAACTACTTTAATCGTTTGCAGTTTGCTTAAAAATTCGTTAGAAGTCCAAATACTAAAAAAATAGTCGTTTGTGTAACCAGTGAGATATAAGAACAATTTCCTTTGCGATTCCTAATGAAGGACAGCCTATCAACATTTAATGCATTAATAAACAATACGCACAAGGATATATTGGTACAAATTGTAGCCCCTGCATTAAATCTTGTGCAATCTTATAATAATAGAACATTGGAATAACTTTGCTCAACATAAGCAAAACTACTCAACTCTTCACATTCAGATATTCATGAACTTATTACCTACTTTTACATTATCACATACTACCATATACATACAATTAGCCTAAAAGTTCAAGTCACTAATCCAAATTCATAACCATTAAATAGGACATTTTACAAATAATGACAAGATACCCTACATATTTTGTTCCCACTGGCATTATAATATATTCACCTTGCAATACATTAA
>NC_142943.1:43364910-43382410 GCF_046866305.1 Octopus bimaculoides | reverse complement strand
TGAAACTATCTGTAACGTGGTTTATGCATGTGAGGTGATCGTATAAAACAATATTTTTACTCTTGCTAGATAGAGTACTCTTTCTGTTGATCCTTATTACACAGATCTATTATCTATATCTATATCTATATCTATATATATATATAGTTAGGTTTGGGGTTTTAGGGTTAGGGTTACGGAAAAAGTGAAAATTAAGAAATTGGAGGGGGAGGGTAAAGGGTCCAAAAAATTTCAAATTTCCGACTGTTGGGAATTTTCCAGAATCTCCGTATCCGAAAAGCAGGGTTTTTGCAATAAATGAAAAATAAAAAAAACAATAATTTGCGAGAAAATGGGTGGGGGTGGGGTGTCTTTCCGAAAGTAGTAGTTGAAAACAGGAAAAAAAAAACCCTAAATAGCAGTAAAAATGCACGAACGATTATGGTGGTGTCATGAAGTAAAGGTGCTTCAGATACACTCGTTTATTCATACGAACATAACAGATGAAATATGTCATAAATAACAGTGACAAATGAAATATACATCACCGGAAGTTGCTGTTGACAAACAATAGCAGTAATTTTATTCAGCTGAATACACGTCATTGCTTGAAATTACCGAAATACGACAACTTTAACACGAAATAACTTCGTAAATAGAAACTTTTCTCAACAACGCTAAGAATAAAAGATGTTTTATATGACACATTCTACCAGTGTCCGAAGTTCGAAAGTGTTTAGTTACAAAAAATTCATTTCTCGGTCAGCCGATGAAAGTGAAAAGATAGGCTATATTTTTAGCATTATTCTGCGATTGAGAATTTTAAATCACTTCTTTAACTTTCTAAGACATCCCAACACTTCTAAAAGCAAACTTCGTTTGTTTATTTACGTTTGTCGTAATTTGAATTTAATATATATATATATATATAAAACTGTGAGTATACTTTTTACTCATGTAATGGCTGTAAACATTTCTTTAGCATACGAGTTTGTGTAATTAGTTATTTCTCTGAGTGTGTATATGTGTGTCATATATATACATATGCACGTGTATGTACATGTTTATTACAGGAAGTTCAAATGGGAAAACTTCAGAATTGCTTTTCAACTCATCATTTTGCTACTAGTTAACCGGGTTTGAATGCAACGAATTCGCTTAGTTTTTTTCTTTCTTACAAAATACTAGTTTTCAAACTTTTATGAGAACATGTCATTAAATAGCCCAGCGAGCATACTGTATTAGGTAAAACTGAGAATCTATAGCCCGGATACAAGAAGTCTATATTCATATTAGTTCATCCTAGTAATTCCTTTTTTATCCCCTAATTTTAGAGATGTTCACATCCTGGGGCAACTTTATATATGTATACGTAGATACGTATGTATACATATATGAAATTGTGTGTGTATGTATATAGGTATGTATGTAGAAATGTTGTAAATGTGTGTGTATACATGTATGTCATTATTATATTTGTAATTCAACGGAAGCCATTAAAATGCTTTTAAAGATGCACCGAGGCAAACTGAGACAAAACGATTTCCCACAGAATATCTGTTTGTTGTGTGATTACATAAAAAAGCAACGAAAAACGAAATCAAATCAAAAACTTATTCTGATTTGACGATGTACAAAACGTTAGGTTTTGAATGACTTAATTTCCTAATAGGAATATTTCATCGATTTTCTTTTGACCCGCATGTGTGTGTGTGTGTGTTTGTGCATGTATGTGTGTGTGTGTGTGTGTGTGTGTGTGTGTGTGTGTGGCGTTTTGTGTGGGTGGTTGCATGTGTTTGTAAATACATAGATTTAACTGTAAGTACACATACACACACACACACACACACACAGTGTGTTTGTAAATATATGTATCGTTATATTATACTTCATTGTCTTTTCTTTCTGCAACATTGAATGCAACACAGCAGCAGCAAGAAGGAGAAAAAGTAAGAAGAAGAAGAAGAAGAAGAAGAAGAAGAAGAAGAAGAAGAAAACAAAACAACAACAAACAACAGCAACAGTAACAACGAGAGATATTGAAATGTTATCAAACTGTTCATGTATATTATAGGAAGCTGAATGCGAATTAGGAGGTAACTTGGTTCGTCGACCAAATGATTTTATATAATTCTTTCTACTACTAATTTTAAATAATAATATGGTATACAAGCGCTGTTTCATAATAAAAATTATTATTATTATTATTAGCGCGGCGAGCTGGCAGAAATGTTAGCACGCCTGGCGAAATGCTTAGCGGTATTTCGTTTATCTTTACGTTCTGAGGTCAAATTCCACCGTAGTCGACTTTGCCTTTCATCTTTTTGTGGTCGATAAATTAAGTACCAGTTGCGTACTGGCTCGTTCTAATCGACTGGCCCCCTCCCCCAAAATTTCGGGCATTTCGGGTCAATTAAATAAGTACCAGTTATGCACTGGGATCAATGTAATCAACTTGGTCCCTTTTTCTGTCCTTGTTTGTCCCCTCTATGTTTAGCCCCCTGTAGACAATAAATAAATGATAATTATTATCATTATTATTATTAGGAAGACAGCGAGCTTGCAGAATCGTTAGCACGCCGGACAAAATGCTTAGCTGCATTTTGTCCGTCTTTACGTTCTGAATTCAAATTCCGCCGAGGTCGACTTTGTCTTTCATCCTTTCGGGGTCGATAAATTAAGTAGCAGTGAAACTGGGTCGATATAATCGACTAGTTACCTCATACCAAATTTTAGGCCTTGTACCTATAGTAGAAAGGGTTATTATTATTATTAATATTTTCATATACACTCAACAAATTAGACTGTTGGAAAAGAAAACATTTCTAGCATCGGGTTACAACAGGTAACCTTAGGTGCCAAGAACCCTCCTAAGTATCCTGGCTGTCCCCAATAGCACTGTTTTCTGGAGCTGTACTAAGCTGGGTTTTATGTCTATTTCCTCTACCCATCTGTTCAAATCTTTAGGGGTAGTTCCCACTGCACCTATAACTACTGAGATACATTTTACCCTCACTTCCCATAGTCTCTATAATTCAATGACAAGGTCCTGATACTTTGGTATTTTTTATTCCTCTCATATTGATTTTTCATCGTTGGTTTTGTACCTAGTGTTGTTCTAGAGAATGTTTAAGAAATCATAAGAAAATTATGTTTATTTTAAAATTTGAGATTACATAGAAAATATTTTGCCTAAGATATGGGCTGTTCCCATGAGCACTATCGTTTGAATTTCTACTATTTTGCGGTTTCCTGATATCTGATCCAGGTAGCAATCAGCCCCTTTTGCTATCATTCCCAGGGCATCTATGACAACAGGTATTGTTTAGTCATGAGGTTCCCCATTTTGCTAATTTCTATTTCAAGATCTTTATACTTGCTCAGTTTTTGGTAGGTCTTGACAGATACGTTTATATCGATTGAGACAGCCATATCAATGAGGAGGCATGATTTTTCTTTGAAGTCTTTCACTTTCTGTGAGTTTGAATAGTGAAGTTCCAGAAGAGTGAGATGTGATCATTTTCAAGCACTGGAGGTGGTTTGTGTTCCCACCAGTTTTTATCATGGGGCAAGTCCAGGTTTTTGAAAATTACCCAGTGAATATATTGTGTAGCTCTATCATGCCTGTTGAGATATTCTGTAGGTGCAAGAAAACTGTACATGAAGACAACATGATCAATGGTTTCATTTTGTTGTTGACATACACGACTTATTGGGAAGCTGCCGTTCTTTAATATGTTGGGCTGATAGTTCCTTGTGGGTAGGCATTGATCTTGAGCTGCTATGATAACCCCTTCTGTTTCTCATTTTAATCATTAGCCATTGATGGGTAAGGGCTTTTTCAACATCAGTATTATTTGCTCTCTTTGGGTTTTTGCCATTGAGAGGTTTTTCTTGCCATTTATCAGTCAGAATATCTAAGGCAACAGTTTTAGCATGGGTTTTCATGCGCTTAGCTTTTTCTGTGCTTGTTTCTCGTACATCTAATTCTGGAATTTGCTGTATTTGGAATTCACTTAGATATTCCTTTGCCTGTTTTGTTACTGATTATGACGCTTTCTTGTTTTCATGTTTTGAGACAAGTTTTAACATCCAGTCCTCAGAGTTTTTCAGGTAGGTGTCCAGGACGATTGTGGCAATCTTCATTGTTAATGCCAGTTGTAAAAGTCCACAGCCTCCCTGTTTTCTTTGCAGATAAGTCAATCTATATCTGCCTTAGGGTGGTGCATTCTATCCATTGTCAACAGTTTTCGTATCTTTCTGTCAAGATTACATATTTTTAGTAATTGACCAGTTAATGACATTGAAACTGTCAGTCAAGGCTGGTATGGCTAAAGCATTGATCGCTTCGATCCTGTTTCTTGCGTTCAGCACCGTCTTCAGTATTGCTCTTACCCTGCGATAACATTCTCTTCTGATCCTTTCCCTCATCACTGAATGTTTGATTCCGTCCCCTTCAATTACCCCTAGGTATTTGTAGCTCTCTGCTGGTTCTAACTCTTTTATGACATTCTGCTGGTCAAGGTTAACGTTAGATGTTTCTGTCATTTTCCCTTTGATTTATCAAAGTGATAGTGATGGAGTCCCCTTGATACCGGAGGACTTCCAGGGATAATCAAGGAACCCCACCATCCAACATCACCCTGAATACCCCTGACGAAAATCCTTTTCAGCTTCTTTCTTCCGACTCACAGGTCTGCACTGGGGATGGTACCATCAACTGTTGCCATTTTCGCAACTTTCACCCACTTGTTCATAAATTCACTGGAGGACATACCACTCTCTCTCCATCCTCACTTTCCTTTTCAAGTGAAACTTGAAAAAGTCGATGAGGGCTTTACCAAAGAGTAATGTTCTGTCCTCATTCCTTTCAGCCTCCTCCACCAGATAACCTCTTTCGCTACAGCCACCAGACAAAGTAAAACTGCCTTGCCAGCCCGATTAAAGGAGGGCATGGGACAATCATCATTACGAGGTCGGCTGACAAACGGATCATAAAAGAACTCGAGCAGGAACAAACTTAGAAATACCTCGGAATAAATGTGGGTTCTGGCATTCAGCATGCAAGCATGAAAAAGATCAGGAAAGAATGCGATAGGAGATTTTGAGCAGTCCTAAAATCCAAGTTAAATGCACGTAACAATGTGTTAGCTATAAATTCCTTAGCAGTTCCGGTTGATATTTGCAGTTTCAATGTTGAATATGAGCAAAATAAGGAAGATTGACAGGAAAATGCGCAAGCTGCTGACTTTCAATAAGATGCACCACCCAAAGACAGACGCAGATGGTCTTTACTTACCCAGAGCTCAAAGGAGTCGAGGCCTGATCCAATTTCAAATCTCTTACAAAACGACCACAATTGGACTGGCAAAATATCTTGAAGCATCTAACAATATCTTGAGACATCTAACAATAAGATCAGAGCTTATTGACCCGGAACTACCAAGCCAATGTGATGAAAAATGGTGTAGACCCAAAATGCCGATACTGCAACGACAGGATTGAAATAGTGGACCACCTATTCTTTGAGTGTAAGGATTTAGCACCTGTAGAGTACAAACCAAGACATGACAGAGTTTGCCAATATCTACATAGGATAATGTGTCGGCATTATAAAATCAAAACTGCTGACAAATGGTACAAGCATCACGCTTCGGCTGTAACTGAGGGAAAAAATGTAACTTTTGGGACTTTCCAGGATGTACTGACCGGACCATCAATGCAAATAAACCAGATATCGTTGTGAAAGACCAAAACAATAAAGTATGTTTATTGATTGACATGAGCATACCCTGTGACCATAATATATCGGCAAAACAATTTGAAAGGCTCAGAAAATATGAAGATTTGCTAATTGAAATCGAAAACATGTGGTATCTCAAGACGGTTACAATACCAGTGATTGTAGGAGCACTTGGAATGATCAAAAAAGTAAAAGAAAACTATTTAAGAACGATCCTTGGCTTACCATCCATGCAAGAAGTGCAAAAGATTGTCTTAACTGGTACGTCACACGTATTGAGAAGAGCATTGTCGTTGTGAAAAATTATTTCCCTTTTTCCTCTTTATTTTCTTTGTTTACTTCTTTATTTTTATTTTTCTCTCTGTCTTTCTTCCCCCTTTTCCTTATCACATGACTTTGTAAATGAACAATCTAGTGTGTTTATTTTAATGGCTGTACCACCTGATCAGGGATCTACTTTCCATTTATTCATGCTATAGTTAATTAACTCTCTTATATTGTCTACAATACTGAATATTCTCAAACGTTCACTTATTCATGAGTGTGGACTCATGTCAAGGCTTTCTTATAAACTATCCATGCTATTGTTAAAATTTTCTTTTTTGATTTCACTTCTTTCAGAACTGCTTTGTTTATGTATTATAGATCATGCGTTCATCTAGTCTTTTTTCTGCAACATTTCTGTTCTTCCGGTTGTAAATTCTGGCTGTCAAGTGCTCATAAGTGCTTACTGAGGGCATTCCTGTTAACATTTTCCACATCAATAGTAAGTGATTGGTCTATAATTACTAGCTATATTGATCTTGCTTTTGTCTTTTATAAAGTGTTCTATTCATCCTCTAATCATCCAATTAGGTATGATTCCTCCATCCAGGCAATCCTGAAGTTGCTCCGTCAATCTTCCATGTAAGGTACTAAAATTCTTTAAGCAATTCCCTTGAACTAAATCTGGTCCCGGGGTCTTTCGAATTCGGCATTCTTCCTAACACTTTACTCATAAATGCACTAGTTAGTTTTTTTATATCTGGCTGCTTCTCAGCAGCTACTTCTTCCCCCACTTTCTTTAACCATGTTACAACACCATTATCATTAACTAGCTTATCCCAAATATATCTCCAGAACTCTCTTTTTCTGCATTGTCTCATCTTCAGTAGTTTCTCCTACACTATTTATTTGGCGATAAAACCTCAGACCTGTCTGAAACAAGCTGTTCTATCGATACAAATATATTCTTTTCTAATATCTAGAAAACATACCTATATTGCTATGATACGCTGTTATATCCACGACTATCCCAAATCCTTTTCCTTTAACAAAGTATTTTTTCTCAAGAGAAATTTAAATATTGTGTTTCTTAACTCGTCTTGTTTCCAGGATTCTATTCTACTCAAACGTTGTTAAATTCTGCATTGTTTTCTAATCTCCTTTTCCACATATGTTCCTTCCTATTCTTTCCTTGAGGAATACCTAGTTAGCTTGTAACTACTATCTCTCCTGCATAAATCAATAAGTTAATGTCACCTATATTGTTAGTATCTCTCCTACTGATAACAAAATCTACTTTCTTAGTGACATCTAGATATTTCATTCTATCAACACGTTTTAATGCTGGTAATCTTTTTCTTCCTTCTTTACTAATTACTTCGACTCGTCTAAAATCTTCTGACCTTCTTCACTAAAGTCGCTGGTGTCCGTTTTCCTTTCTTGATTGGTAGTGCTATTATTTTTTCGTGTAGGCTTTTCCTTGGCTTGAACTGTGTCACTTATGCATCTTGCTTCGTCCAGGTTTGAGTTGTCTGACTCGTCTACTTCTTGGTCTTTCTTTTTTAGTTTTCTTATGATCTCTTCTACCTCCAATTCTGTCATCCTATTTCTCCTTATAGCATTTGTCTGGTCCGCAAGTCTCTGTTCTGTTACATTAAATATACTTTTCTCTATCCAAAGTTCTAGCATACGTTTTCTGTAACCTCTTATATTGGGTTCAATTTCCAAGTAGCACTGCATCCCTACTCTGTTCCATTCACTGGTCCATTTCCTAGTATATTCTGATACTGTGTTAGAAAAATGACTAAGGCCAGTCTGAATGTGTACTCAACAACTGCCGAGCGAGAGGCTTCCCCTTAAGTTCTTCACTAACGCTGTTTTCAATAGAGTGTCTGTGTAAACTCATCTTTTATAAACTGAGGTAGGATTATGTCCGTGCGTGCTTTTATCGTAACAGTCTCACCACGCACCTGATGTTATTTAACATGTGATAGTTTCAGGGAAATTTCTACTGCCTCACCTACTACACCTTCACGTTGATGGGTGGATTTTTTTGTTATTGGAGGTTGTTCCTAGCAGGGCTATTTTTTGGATAGTATGTAGTGTTGAGGGTCCAGGTATAACTTCTACTTTTTTGTTGATATCTATTTTTATCATGCCTAATGCCCCAATTATTACTGGTATTGTTTTCGCCTTTAGGTTCCACATCTTGAATACTCGAGGTCTTTGTACTTCCAAAATTTGTCCACTTCTTTTTGAGCTCTATTTTGAGAAGAGACTGCAATTTTCAGAAGGGTGTGCTATGTCTATCAGAAAGAAGGTGTTTTTTTTCAATCCTTGATTATTATGTCTGGACTATTAGCTTTTTTTTCGTTGTTAGTATGAACAGGCATATCCCAAACGATTGTGGTCTGGTCATTGTCATGTGCCTTGTTTCACACAAGTTTCTACCATTTCTTGTCAGATTTTGTTGTAGTATTGGCATGTTGTCCAGTGGATATAACTACTTACTCGGTCATGTCTGTATGCATATTCAGATTTAGCATGGGCTGGACAGACAGAGCTGATGTAGTTAGCTGTCTCATTCTACTGGTTGTACATTCCGCATTTGGTGTTAGGGCCTGTTTTCATTATTTTGCTTTTATAGTTGTTTGCGGTCAGGCATTGGTCTTGTGCTGTGAGAATTAATCCTTTCGTTTCAGCTTTTAGTTCAGAGCTTTTGAGCCATTGTTAGCTTTTACTTAGGCTCACTTCTTTTCTGTCAAGCCTTGAAGGCTACTGGCCATGGAGTGATTTTCTCACCATTTCTTCTTTAATATGTTTTGTGGTTTTGTATTCATGTTTTTATTTTTGTCACTTGGACCATTTCTGCTATGTTGTCATCTGAGATCAGTATATCAGTGTAGTTTGTTTCTCTTTTGTATTTTGTCGCCTCCTTGCGTATAGAGGGAAGCATTTTCTTTTTCTTATGTTACTTTATTGCATGTAGAAGCTTTCCACTTTCTGTTTCTGAGTACTTTTCTAGTTCAACTGTTATTATTTTATAGTAGTTTTCTATGTGTCAGGCCACGGCCTCCTTCTGGGCGGGGTAGATATATTTTGTCTGTGTCTGCTTTGAGTTTGTGAATTGGTATGCTATTAATTGGGAGAAGGAGAGCGAAAGGAGAGGGGGGAGAGCAGAGGGAGAAGAGTGTGTGCAACATTGTGCGTTCATGTCTTTATGTGTTTGTTTTTTTAGAAATACAAACCTCTTCCAGACATTGTATTGTATTAGTATTTTTTGTTAAGGGGTTTGGTCTGACTCTTTTGTTGTATTAGTCTTTGTATTGTGTATTGTGTGTGTAATACGAGCTTAGGTGTTGTTTATTTTATTGGATATTTACTGTATGAGTCTGTCTATTTCGGTTTTGGGAACTTTTCTTTCTCGTACGGTATATCATTGGCCATTTGCAAGTGAATTTTTATTTTCTTTATATCTTAATTATGTTTCCTCCATATCTGTTTTTTTTTTATTATACCTGTATGTTTTGGGCATTGTGTTGCATTGTAGAATACCTATACTACTTCAATGTAACTGTCATCTGTCCATCGTTCTCTTTTGGTGTAATTTTTCGTTTGGGTTGTGATATTAAGAGGTGGGTCTGTCTTTACAAAGTTAACCTTTTGAAAGAACACCACCTCTGGACGTGTGACAAGGCTTCTTTCGTATTGCGATTGCCCGCGATTGCCCATTATCATTAACTAGCTTATCCCAAATATATCTCCAGAACTCTCTTTTTCTGCATTGTCTCATCCTCAGTAGTTTCTCCTACACTATTTATTTGGCGATAAAACCTCAGACCTGTCTGAAACAAGCTGTTCTATCGATACAAATATATTCTTTTCTAATATCTAGAAAACATACCTATATTGCTATGATACGCTGTTATATCCACGACTATCCCAAATCCTTTCCCTTTAACAAAGTATTTTTTCTCAAGAGAAATTTAAATATTGTGTTTCTTAACTCGTCTTGTTTCCAGGATTCTATTCTACTCAAACGTTGTTAAATTCTGCATTGTTTTCTAATCTCCTTTTCCACATATGTTCCTTCCTATTCTTTCCTTGAGGAATACCTAGTTAGCTTGTAACTACTATCTCTCCTGCATAAATCAATAAGTTAATGTCACCTATATTGTTAGTATCTCTCCTACTGATAACAAAATCTACTTTCTTAGTGACATCTAGATATTTCATTCTATCAACACGTTTTAATGCTGGTAATCTTTTTCTTCCTTCTTTACTAATTACTTCGACTCGTCTAAAATCTTCTGACCTTCTTCACTAAAGTCGCTGGTGTCCGTTTTCCTTTCTTGATTGGTAGTGCTATTATTTTTTCGTGTAGGCTTTTCCTTGGCTTGAACTGTGTCACTTATGCATCTTGCTTCGTCCAGGTTTGAGTTGTCTGACTCGTCTACTTCTTGGTCTTTCTTTTTTAGTTTTCTTATGATCTCTTCTACCTCCAATTCTGTCATCCTATTTCTCCTTATAGCATTTGTCTGGTCCGCAAGTCTCTGTTCTGTTACATTAAATATACTTTTCTCTATCCAAAGTTCTAGCATACGTTTTCTGTAACCTCTTATATTGGGTTCAATTTCCAAGTAGCACTGCATCCCTACTCTGTTCCATTCACTGGTCCATTTCCTAGTATATTCTGATACTGTGTTAGAAAAATGACTAAGGCCAGTCTGAATGTGTACTCAACAACTGCCGAGCGAGAGGCTTCCCCTTAAGTTCTTCACTAACGCTGTTTTCAATAGAGTGTCTGTGTAAACTCATCTTTTATAAACTGAGGTAGGATTATGTCCGTGCGTGCTTTTATCGTAACAGTCTCACCACGCACCTGATGTTATTTAACATGTGATAGTTTCAGGGAAATTTCTACTGCCTCACCTACTACACCTTCACGTTGATGGGTGGATTTTTTTGTTATTGGAGGTTGTTCCTAGCAGGGCTATTTTTTGGATAGTATGTAGTGTTGAGGGTCCAGGTATAACTTCTACTTTTTTGTTGATATCTATTTTTATCATGCCTAATGCCCCAATTATTACTGGTATTGTTTTCGCCTTTAGGTTCCACATCTTGAATACTCGAGGTCTTTGTACTTCCAAAATTTGTCCACTTCTTTTTGAGCTCTATTTTGAGAAGAGACTGCAATTTTCAGAAGGGTGTGCTATGTCTATCAGAAAGAAGGTGTTTTTTTTCAATCCTTGATTATTATGTCTGGACTATTAGCTTTTTTTTCGTTGTTAGTATGAACAGGCATATCCCAAACGATTGTGGTCTGGTCATTGTCATGTGCCTTGTTTCACACAAGTTTCTACCATTTCTTGTCAGATTTTGTTGTAGTATTGGCATGTTGTCCAGTGGATATAACTACTTACTCGGTCATGTCTGTATGCATATTCAGATTTAGCATGGGCTGGACAGACAGAGCTGATGTAGTTAGCTGTCTCATTCTACTGGTTGTACATTCCGCATTTGGTGTTAGGGCCTGTTTTCATTATTTTGCTTTTATAGTTGTTTGCGGTCAGGCATTGGTCTTGTGCTGTGAGAATTAATCCTTTCGTTTCAGCTTTTAGTTCAGAGCTTTTGAGCCATTGTTAGCTTTTACTTAGGCTCACTTCTTTTCTGTCAAGCCTTGAAGGCTACTGGCCATGGAGTGATTTTCTCACCATTTCTTCTTTAATATGTTTTGTGGTTTTGTATTCATGTTTTTATTTTTGTCACTTGGACCATTTCTGCTATGTTGTCATCTGAGATCAGTATATCAGTGTAGTTTGTTTCTCTTTTGTATTTTGTCGCCTCCTTGCGTATAGAGGGAAGCATTTTCTTTTTCTTATGTTACTTTATTGCATGTAGAAGCTTTCCACTTTCTGTTTCTGAGTACTTTTCTAGTTCAACTGTTATTATTTTATAGTAGTTTTCTATGTGTCAGGCCACGGCCTCCTTCTGGGCGGGGTAGATATATTTTGTCTGTGTCTGCTTTGAGTTTGTGAATTGGTATGCTATTAATTGGGAGAAGGAGAGCGAAAGGAGAGGGGGGAGAGCAGAGGGAGAAGAGTGTGTGCAACATTGTGCGTTCATGTCTTTATGTGTTTGTTTTTTTAGAAATACAAACCTCTTCCAGACATTGTATTGTATTAGTATTTTTTGTTAAGGGGTTTGGTCTGACTCTTTTGTTGTATTAGTCTTTGTATTGTGTATTGTGTGTGTAATACGAGCTTAGGTGTTGTTTATTTTATTGGATATTTACTGTATGAGTCTGTCTATTTCGGTTTTGGGAACTTTTCTTTCTCGTACGGTATATCATTGGCCATTTGCAAGTGAATTTTTATTTTCTTTATATCTTAATTATGTTTCCTCCATATCTGTTTTTTTTTTATTATACCTGTATGTTTTGGGCATTGTGTTGCATTGTAGAATACCTATACTACTTCAATGTAACTGTCATCTGTCCATCGTTCTCTTTTGGTGTAATTTTTCGTTTGGGTTGTGATATTAAGAGGTGGGTCTGTCTTTACAAAGTTAACCTTTTGAAAGAACACCACCTCTGGACGTGTGACAAGGCTTCTTTCGTATTGCGATTGCCCGCGATTTTTTCGTACCGCAAGTTCATACGCAAATCCACCGCCATTCTTTTCTTCTTTATAACTTTTTCACCTAGCAGAATTGCTCTTTTCCACTGTTTAAAATAATATGTTTTTGCATCTTTTGTTAAGGTCATTAAAATACCGTGCGTTCGATGTTTGTTTATTTCACGTGTGGAAGCTTATAAGTTTCCTGTGTGAATAGTATAAACATTATATTTGTTGATGCATAAGCGAGAAACAGCAATGTGCATATGTGTAGAAATAAGAAATGAGAATGCATATGTGATTAATACTTGCACTCACAGTTTTGTTCAGTTCTATTATGTATGGATATCGCACGTTTTCCTGCGGCAACGAATCAAGGAGAAACTACGCCTTATATACTTCATATATGAAAGAACGTTTTCAGTTTCCTGAAATGGTTTACATCTATATAATAATCTGCTTGATCGTTCGCCCGTTCTAAGTTAGAGGTGGAGGTGGGGAAGAGTGAGTAAGAGAGAGAGAGAGAGAGAGAGAGAGAAAGAGAGAGAGAGAGAGAGAGCGAGAGTGAGAGAGAGGAAGGAGTAATGAAAGAAGAGAGGAAGAAGTAGAGTAAAGTGACTACTGTTAATACAGTTAGGCCAAATGGTCACGTGGTCAGCTGAAGGTAGAAGCTAAGAACGAGAGAAAAAGACGACGAGAGAGAAAAGGAGAGAGAGGAAGAGGGATAGAGAAAGAGGGAGAGAGAAAGAGGGACAGAGAAGTGTTAACGACGTGTGGTGGGGTGAGGAAAGAATACTTATCACGTGATTAAAAAGTTCGTTGAAGGGAAAGGTAGACAGGAAGAAATGGACAGGAGAGGCAGTTATATCGAGAGAGAGGGAGATTAATGGAGACGAACGTCAAAACTATTTAAAGAAGGCAAAACTATGAATGCTATAAAATTGAAAATAATCTTTTCTTTCTTTCAAAGGTTCATTTAATTTTTTCCATTCCGTGGAATTTACACGGGTTCTACTAGTTAAAACAATTTTCTTTCACTGTTTTTGCGGTTTCTTAAGTCCTACTTGGCAATGATCTTAGATTTAATCTTTGCTCGCAGCTAGCTCGCTGACACACATCCAAGATGTTCATTATTCGCTGCATAACTTCTTCTTCTTCTTCTTCTTCTTCTTCCTCTTCTTCTTCTTCTTCTTCTTCTTCTTCTTCTTCTTCTTCTTCTTCTTCTTCTTCTTCTTCTTCTTCTTCTTCTTCTTCTTCTTTCTATTACTATTATTTAGTTAATTCCTGTCTTCCTACTATTGTAGGGATTGTTTCTGATTTTAGTCCTCACATGCTGCTTATTCAACCCATACACCTTTTATATTTGGATGATTCCTCATTTCGTTTAGGGATTTATTATCGTCGATTACAATCTTAATAAACACGATTAAAACTGATAATCTCTCAGAAAATAACACAATGGGTTAGAAGGGAAAAGAACGAAACAAGTACCGCAAACCACTGGTCATAGGTTTTTTTCTCATTCAAAGCAGAACTAGGATTACACAAGAACAGCAAAAGCTTCCTCGTATTACACCTTTAAGTACCATATCTGACCTTGGGTTAAACAACAAATTAACTCCTACTTTCATTCGGTGCACAAAACAATGATCATATCTTGAGTGTTACATCTACCTCCCCCATCAACTTTACAAGCATTGGCAACTGAATCGAGTACCGCAAGGGTCTATTCTCTCATCCATGCTTTTCAGCCTACCTCGACACAGCCTTCTCAAAACACAGCTATATGCACTGATGACATCACACTCACATACTTCCACCATTCTTCGTACTGCTACACAGATACTTCAGTTCGACTTTAATAACCAGGCTACACGATGAAAAAAAAAATTTAACCAGCGCCTACCAAATTCACTGTATCTCTTCTACCTGTCAACATCATAGAGTCATCAAGCAATATATTCAGGCACATAACTATATCACATCAAGAGAAGGCATAAGTGCTTGAAATAAAGGAAAGTGACGCCACGACATTCAAGCAGAAGAAAAACAGAAGGCATAACGGATATGCAAATAATATATTAGATCCTCCGGAGATTGTACAGGCCTCCACTCCAATCCCCACAATAAACTACAAAGTACATAAAATAGCGCCACCGTAGCATGTTGTACACAGACCACCCAGACAACAAAGTCCAGTTACTATAAAGATGGAAGACAACCAAGATATGCGTGCCACCCAGTTTATTGTTATAGCTATTTTTAACCTTCACAGTCCCTGTCACTACATGGAAAAGCTATAAACTTTTGAATACTGTGCTCCAGTACCTCTGCAGTTCAATGCCTGATACTAGTAAAAACAAGGAATAAAGAAATATTTTTATTCAATTGCTCTCTTTGAATAAATAATTCCATCTAGAATTAATGGTCAATAAGCCGAAGTTTGACAGAAGAACACAGAGATCTTCCCCGTATAGCAATCCACCAATAGAATTCTGAATTAACGACAGCTGATGTTGGTAATACAACATTGCATGTCGTGCAACATTTCAGTCAACAATGTCAAATGCATCACCCACTTGGACAATTCTACTTTGCGTTTGCATTCTTCTTCATGCATAACACCAAAGTTTAGCTGGAAATCTCTAAATGTATGTTGTGTATGTGTGTATGTGTTTGCGTGTGTGTCTGTATGTACGTGTGCCAGAAAGCAAGAAAGAGAGAGAAAGAGAGAGAGAGAGCAAGAGAGAAAGAGTGTGAGAAAGAGATAGAGAGAGAGAGAGAGAGAGAGAGAGACGGTGTGTGTGTTTGTATAAGTGTATGTATGTATATGTTCGTAGGTGTGTTTGTCGAACCGTTCAGGGAAATTGCTGCTAAGTGGTTAGTCACAAACGAGTTGGTAAATATAAAAGCTTAAATAAAAACGAAAGAGAAGAAAAAAAAAGCAAGTGCAAAAGAGAGAGGAAGAGAAGGATTGAGGGATGGAAAGAAAGCGCAATTAAATATTATACTATAGCATTAATCAATGCCAGTTGGTTGAAAGCCAGAAAAATCCCCTATGGTTTCCCGTGTTTAAATTCTGATACAACATTCTAGTTTAAACTATGAAAATGTTTTTAGTATTTTATCATTTTCATTAAGAACGAGAAATAAATTTGAAGGTTTATCGCGGAAAGAACACAAATGGACACTAACGAGAGGCGAACCTTTCATGCGATAAACTGCTTATGGAGGGCAATTTAGGCGATAAAGCAAAGCTGATATTAGTAAAAAAGGAGAGTTATTATAGCTGATATACGGGTCTCACTAAAATAAGCGTGCACTAAAATGTATTGGATTATTTAGCTCTCCCAAGGCGGTGAGCTGGCAGAAACATTAGCGCGCCGGGCGAACTGCTTAGCGGTGTTTCGTCTGCCGTTACGTTCTGAGTTCAAATTCCGCCGAGGTTGACTTTGCCTTTCATCCTTCCGGGGTCGATAAATTAAGTACCAGTTACGCACTGTGGTCGATGTGATCGACTTAATCCGTTTGTCTGTCCCCTCTGTGTTTAGCCCCTTGTGGGCAATAAAAGAAATAAGAATTAGCACGCCGGGCGAAATGCTTAGCGATATAACGTCTCTGTGAATTTTGTGAATACTGTTGTGTTACTTTGTGAAAACTATGTGAATTACTGTAATTTGTCTCTGTAAATAATTGTGATTTTTGTGGAATTATTGCTGTTACATTTCACGCGAGCCGCTGCATTTTTTTCCCAGCTATAGCAAGTGGTGGTGTCTCCAGTATGGAGCGCTACGCCAGGGTCACTGCGGCGAGGAAGCCAGTGCCGCTGGAAACTAAGTTGACACATACATACATACATACATACATGGGATTGTAATAAATGGTCTGTTGAACTTACTGGGTAAATTTAGGTGTTCTGATGATTTCAGAGCATTTAGAACGCTTTTTATGCTTTGATATTAGTGATACGTTTCCATCTTCAGTCTCTAGTTCCTTACAAACTTTGTAGACGAAAGATCTGGCAACTTTTAAAGATTGAGATATTTCTAAATCGTTATTTTCAACCTTTATAATCACAATAACAGCATGCCTCTTCATCTTTTGAGTAAGCTGAAGGTCTGCCATTATTATTTTCTGAAACAAAGATTATACGGACTTAGCAAAAAATGCTGCGATGACTCAAAAAGTTATGTCCTCAAATACCTTCCGCACTCTGTATATATATTTATATAAATAAGGATAAGGTCGTTATTTAAAATACCAATCTTATCAGGTGGCCAGCATGGGAATAAAAATCTGATGTAATGATTGCATTGTTCAATTAAATAGAGTAGCTTGAAACAATCGTACTGCATTACCTCTGGATATCCTTGTTGCTTATTTTGATCACACACACACACACACACACACACACACATATATATATATATATCCTCGTTGCTTATTTTGATTTTAATCCCCTTATTTTGAAATTTTGTGGATAATACCATACTAAATTCTGGTGCCTCATCTTAAGTACCATATTCATCTGAATCTCTATATATATAGCACAATTACAATAAATACGAACATTAGTACCTCTGCACATTTAAAAAACAATAGTCAGTTATAGAACATATTTTGTTTAAATATGACCGACACGTGTTTCTGATGCATAGCGAACCAACAATTGCACTCGCGTCCAGCTATTTTCAACTATTCAACATTATTCAAGATTTGTCCAGAGATATGGCCCGATGCAAACTGAATGTATTTCTCCGTGGCTAATGCTATTTTGTTCGCATAATATCGGTTATGAAGTAAAAAAGAAAGTGAGATGGAGATTTAAAAACTTGATGTGGCTATAAAAGCTCCTACGTGATTGCCATCATTCAAACCTTAGGTTTACGTTCAAAAT
>NC_142943.1:43352410-43357410 GCF_046866305.1 Octopus bimaculoides | reverse complement strand
CGTTTGGAAATATTGAACAAAGTTTGTCAGAAAATATGAACATCATTGCTCAATCATGGATGTTCGTTACACGTACACGATAGTGCAAAACCACATTTTGCCCAAGTCTCTTCGGTAAATGATCATGCTAATAAAAATTGAAGTTTTACCTCATCTGTCCTTCCTCGCCGGATTTCATACTCCTTCTGACTATCATCTTGAGATCATTACAATATTATTTAGAGGGGAAATAGTTTGCTTTCCTTCTAAATAATATCACAATGGTTAAATGTGATATTGAGTGTCTTTTTGTTTCGACGCCCGTAATATCGTTAATTTGCCAAATAGGTAGGATTTTTATCAATAAGGAAGGTAAAATATTACTTTCATTGAATATATCAACTAACATCAAAGAAGTTCTTCTTTCTTGTCTTCAAATGCGCTGGATATTCTTTGCAACTTAATACACATACACATACACACACACACATACGCACGAATTGAATCAAGGTATATTAATAATAAGGACGCCAAGTTAGCGTCTAGTATAGTATATGCCTGTATCAACAGTATAGATGGACACTCACGCATATATCAATGTACATACGGACTTGTCCTACCATTTACACGCACATGTCCATGAACAGATCAATACATTCATTGATATAAAGCGGCGAGCTGGCAGAAACGTTAGTATGCCGGGCGAAATGCTTAGCGGTATTTCGTCTGTTTTTACGTTCTGAGTTCAAATTCCACCGAGGTCGACTTTGCCTTTCATACTTTCGGGGTCGATAAATTAAGTACCAATCGTACTGGCGTCGATCTAATCTACTAGCCCCTCCCCGCCAAATTTCGGGCCGAGAGTAAAAAAGAATTTAATAATTAAAACGTTAATCAAAATTGTCAGTACTCAGATTTTCACATTCTCGCTCTTATAGCATGCAGTTCGAGCTTGTGTTCTCTCAGATTATCTGATGTTGAAATATATTTTAAAATACATAAAAGCTACTAACAGAACGCTTTTCGTTTTGTTTTCTTTAAAAAATGTTCGCACGATATGTATAAAAATATCCTGTTCAAGGACATTTGTTCATTTCCTTTGTAGTTCGTGTGGGAATATTTCAAATTTTTTATTTATCATTATATTACGGAAGATTAAAGCGCCGAGCTGGCAGAAGTGTCCGCACGCCGGGCGAAATGTTTAGCGGTAGTTCATCTGTGTGAGTTTAAGTGTGAGTTTATGTTGAAATATTTATTGAATTGTTGCCATTGTTATTTGATTTGTTGTTGGAACTGTTGCCGTTGTTGATTTGTTAATTGTTGTGTTGTTCCCCATTGTGGGAAAGTGGAGAGGATGCGGGAGGGAGGCCCAAGTTGTGCAGCCGCTGCGAGCGGAAGAGTGGACATGCAAGAATTGAAGGTCCGCTAGATAAGGGTAGAACCTCGAAGGATGAAAGAGAGTGAAAAATTAATCTCAAGAGAAGGTAACACTCTGAAATTAGCGCCACCTGAAGAGATTTCGGCCACTGTGTTGAGAAAAACTGTGATATTCAAAACCATGAAGACAGCTACAAGAGGGGTGGAGGTCGCACCGATGGAAGTCATCGAGGCGTGTATCAGGGAATTGAAAAGACTCACAACTTACATTACGAGAGGGAGAATGTGCGCCACTGTGGAAGTGCGCTTCACAGCGGAGGTGGGAGCAGTGAAGCACTCCACAGAGGCTGTAGGGTCGGAAGAATGGGTGCTCCTGCTTTCGTGCTGCGGCGAGCGTGTGGCCGGTGCGAGTGGGTGGGGTACCGCTCGAGTTGGTTGGGGGAAGAATGGCTGATGACAGCAGTTACATGTAGTATGGGGGATGGGAGGATTTTGAGGGCTGCCAGGACCCGGAAGGTGAACTGCTGGGGATGTGGAATTGAATTGACAGCGCAGGCAGCTGCAGAGGATTTGAAAGGTGTGGTAGATGAGATTGGTGTTGCCGGAAGATGTGAGTTTGAGAGTCGGTGTGGAGGGGGGGGGGCGCCGATGTGTTTCACATGTGGAGGGAGGGGCCGCATGAGGGCGTGGTGCGCCCAAGGAGAGCAACAGGCAGAACAGGTGGGGAGGCAGGAGAGTGTGGATCAGGTCATGGTAACAGAAAAAGAAACAGAAAAAGAAACAGAGAATGGATTTACTATGGTTTATAAGAAAAGAATGAGTTCTCCGCCAGAGAAGCAGAAAGAGAAGAGAGAAGAGGTGAGAAAAGAAACTGCGAAGGAGGGCAGTAGGAAGGAAGGAAAAAGGGGAAAGTAAAAAGAAAGTGGAGTTACCGGTAAAGATACCGGTTGTTCCAGTGGAGAAAGATTCGGAAATACAATTGCAGGAAGGAGAGTTGGAAAGTTTATTTAGGATAGAGGAAGGAAAAAGAGAAGAAAAAGTACAAGATAAAGGAAAGAAGATACGAGGAGGAGGAGATGGAGTGTGGTATTATGTGACATACCCAAAGAATGTAGAAACAGGAAAAAAAGATAAATGAGTTTCCTTCAGTAGTAAGAATGAAGGTGACTTCATACGTCTACGCAGACGATATGAAGGCAATACTGATTGAAGAAGAGAACTACAGAAAGTTGAAAGAGATGTGTGGAGATAGGGTTCACCCACCAGGAGTGGAGGTGAAATTCAAGGAGTTGCCAGCAGTAGTGAATTTGAGTGATATTGAACCACTGGTGAAGTTCTACTAAAAGAAAAAAATAATGTGTGTTAAATGATGTTATTTTCCTAAAAATAATGGTGACAAAGTAGGAAAAAGGAACAATTGTAGATAGTACATATAATGGTTCAAATGGTACCGCATGGGAGTGGGCCCCTGTGGCCATTTTCATTTTTCTCGTTATTATATAATTTCATCCCATTTACATTCGTCTTATGTTTTTGTCCCCACTGTGGTCTTGTTTGTCCTCGTGTTGTCCGCATCTGTGTTTAGTGCTTTATGCCTAATAAATAAATCGGCATTTCGTGTGTCTTTATGTCCTGAGTTCAAATTCCGCCGAGTTCGACTTTGCCTTTCATCATTCGGGGTCGATAAATTAAGTACCAGTTGCGTACTGGAGTCGATCAAATCGGCTGGCCCTCTCCCCGAAAATTTCGGGCTTGTGCCTAGAGTAGAAAAGAATATGTTCTGCTATCTTGAAAGAAGCAGATCCATGATTTCCTGCGCAGAGTGGCGGAAAACTCTTCCAGCTGAATTTTTATATTTCTTCAAAGTTGAAGGTCTGTCCATTCAATGAATTTTGAAAAGACTGAAACAGGTAGAAATCTGAAGGCACAGGGTCGGGTAAATAGGGCGGGTACGGCAAAATTTATCAACCAAATCCCAATAATTACTGATACGTTTACAAAGAAGTGTGCGGTCCAGCATTGTCGTTGTGCAGGCCAACACCCTTATGGTAAAAAAATGCAGGATACTTCTGGTGGGTTACTGCGTTGTGTTCTTGAGCAAGACACTTAATTTCACGGAGGCGTACTGGGGTCGATCTAATCGACTGCCCACCCCAACATTTAGGGCCTTTGCCGGAAGTAGAAAAGGTTATATTAAGGAAGATTAAAGCGGCGTGCTGGCCTAGTCGTTAGCACGGCGAAATATTAGCGGTATTTCGTCTACCGCTACGTTCCGAGTTCAACTTTGCTTTTCATCCTTTCGGGGTCGATTAAATAAGTACCAGCCACGCACTAGGGTCTATGTAATCGAATTAATCCCTTCCCCCAAATTTCAGGCCTTCTTCCTGCAGTAGAAAGGATTATATTAAGGAAGATTTTTTTACAGAAAAACAATGGCTTCCTAACCTACGATTTTTCATTATCTGAAATAGTTAAAAAATCATGGAGGCTGGCACTGACACAAAGTATTTTTCGTCCCATGTATACAAAGTGATAATAAGGCTATTTTCCTTATCAAACCTTTTAATCACCTAAAACAACATTCATAACGTACGGTTCAAACAAAAGTCACTCTACATTTTTCATTTGCAGCTACGTTTCCTGTAGGGTTGTATCTCATCTACAATTGAGCAAATGATTTTGAATTCGTGAGGGCTTACCATACGTAAGAAGTATCAAGTCATCCCATAAGTTCTGTCCGATTTTACATTTTTTAAAAATTGAATGAAATTTGATAGTATTTTAGAATGTCTAATGGAATTAAAGATTATTTTTATGCATCTGTGTACATTTAAACTAATTAAATATTATTTTACAGAATAATAGAATTAAAATTTCTTTGATTAAAACCCTTTCTAGCATGGAAGTATCCAAAGAGCATTTAAGGCACATAATGCTTTATGAGTACAAAAGAGGAAATTCTGCAGCCGAAGCGACTCGGAACATACACTCAGTTTATGGGAAAGAATGCTTGAATGAAAGAACTTGCAGAAGATGGTTTGCAAAATTCAGAAGTGGAGATTTCAGCCTTGAAAATGAAGATCGAACAGGACGTCCAGTTAGTTTGATGGTAAGCTCTTTGAGGCATTACTTGAAGAAAATCCTGCATTATTGGTTGAAGAATTGGCAATAAAGCTTAATTCAAACCATACAACTCTTCATTGTCATCTTCAACAATATGGAAAGTTTCCTAAACTTGGAAAATGGGTGCCTCATGAATTGCTCTTTCCGCCATTCGCGTGAACTCATTTCACTCTTTTTGGATAGAGTTGTGACTGGTGACGGAAAATGGATCTTCTATCGAAATGTTAAACGTCGTAAACAGTGGCTTGGTAAAAGGGAAACAGCTCAACCACAACCAAGAAGAGAACTTCATGGGAAAAAGGTTCTTCTCTTTATCTGCTACAATCTAATGCAACAATCAATGCTCAAGTCTACTGTCAGCAATTAGAGCGTTTGAACCAAGCTTTGAAGAAAAAAGACCCGCTTTAGTGAATCGAAAAGGAGTGATGTTTCATCAGGACAATAAGCGACCCCACACTGCAAAGATCACATCACAGAAGATCGAAGAGCTTGATTGGAAAAAAATTCCTCATCCACCTTAT
>NC_142943.1:43337410-43347410 GCF_046866305.1 Octopus bimaculoides | reverse complement strand
AACAAAAACAGGACAGTAGAGACACTTCAAACTTCGAAATGAGGAGTAGATAGACAGCCGACAACTGATGAAGAGTCGTTCTTTACGTTACTTGTCTTGTTTTCCATTTGTTTCTCTCGTTGTTTGCGTATTGAACTCATTTGTTTTCGTATTTCATGCTGTTTACTGTTGGTGACATATTGTATCCATATATGTAAATACACACACACACACACACACACACACACACACACACACACACACACACACGCACACAAACATACACACACACACACACAGAGGCATACACACACACAGAGGCACACACACACAGAGGCACACACACACACAGAGGCACACACACACACAGAGGCACACACACACAAACTTTTGATCTGAAGAAAATATCAGATTGGAGACTTTTGCATACTTAATAGCAACATATGGAGTTGTACATCTGTAATATATAATGACGTGCCAAACATGAGTTGGTTGAAATTTTTATGGTTACTGCAGGGTAGGACACAGACGAATGTTTTTGAAATGGTCATTACTCAGCCCACGTGGGAGAAACATATGTCCGACAAGCACCATTCGGTCCGTGGTGTCTTAGCACTTTTTGTGAAGTCATGGCACTGTGGACGATAGGGCATCGCGTGTTTGCCTACATTTACGTGAAGATTAACGGTTCTGTCACAGCAATTCAACGTGAGTTTCGGCGCCGCTTCAACATTCACCGAAATCATGCTGTTCTCACTAGTAACACAATCTTTCGTTGGGTGTATGCACGAGATACACTAATGAATATGAGACCGGTGGGGGCACCATGAACAGTACGGACTCTGGAAAATGTGGTACGCGTCAGACAAGCTTTCAAAAATGCATCAATAAAAACAGATACCACATCATAGTGTTGTTTTCCACACTTGATTTTCACAAATGCTAATTTAATACAAACACATTGATGTCAATGCAATTTGTTTACAGCTAATATTAATGATTTTGTGACTTTTTCAAAAACGTCTGTCCACACTGCCCCACAGTATATTGGAAGAGAAAAGATTTCGTTCAATACAAAACTTATGTGAGATTCTATCATATTATTTACCATTCAGAACCCATTTCCCTCCCTGATATATTTCTCACCTCACCCAAATTGATGATATTCTTATATACTGCCACTACTTTCTCTCTGTTGCTTTGTAATTACTTTTTTCTATTCAAAGCCAAGAGAGGCAGCGCAATATAATCCTCGCTGAGGAGATCATACCAGAAAGAAACATGTCTGTTACTGCTGCTAGCTGATTTTAAAGACTAACTACATTATAAATTTGTTTTGTAATTGCAAGGTTATGTGTGAATGTATGATCTGTTATGAATACACACACACACACACATACACCACATAAACGATATATTCATGTATGTGTATGTGTGTGTGTGTGTGTATGTTCGTATGTATATATATGTATGTTTATGTACAATGTGCATGCGTACATATATATATATATATATATGTATGGATGCATATATATATATATATATATGTATGTATATATATATATGTATGTATATATGTATGGATGCATATATATATATATATATATATATATATATATATATATATATATATATGTATGTATGTATGTATATATATATATATATATATATATATATATATATATATATGTGTGTGTGTGTGTGTGTGTATGCATATATGTATATATATATCATCATCATCATCATCATCGTTTAACGTCCGCTTTCCATGCTAGCATGGGTTGGACGATTTGACTGAGGACTGGTGAAACCGGATGGCAACACCAGGCTCCAGTCCGATTTGGCAGAGTTTCTACAGCTGGATGCCCTTCCTAACGCCAACCACTCAGAGAGTGTAGTGGGTGCTTTTACGTGTCACCCGCACGAAAACGGCCACGCTCGAAATGGTGTCTTTTATGTGCCACCCGCACAAGCCAGTCCAGGGGCACTGGCAACGATCTCGCTCGAAAATCCTACAGGAGCCAGTCAGGCGGTACTGGCAACGGCCACGCTCAAAATGGTGCATCTCATGTGCCACCCGCACAAGAACCAGTCCAGGGGCACTGGCAACGATCTTACTTGGCTTGCCGGGTCTTCTCACGCACAGCCCATTTCCAAAGGTCTCGGTCCGTAGTCATCGCCTCGGTGAGGCCCAATGTACGAAGGTCTTCCCTCACCACCTCAGCCCAGGTCTTCCTGGGCCTACCTCTTCCACGGGTTCCCTCAACTGTTAGGGTGTGGCACTTTTTCACGCAGCTATCCTCCTCCATTCTCACCACATGTCCATACCAGCGCAATCGTCTCTCTTGCACGCCACACCTGATGCCACAACTGATGCCACTGATGCCTGTGACATAGCAGAACAACTTGATGTCAGTCCCAGAACAGCTGTTAAGTATCTCCACATATATACATATATATACATATATATATATATATATATATATATATATATATATATATATATATATATATATATATATGTGTGTGTGTGTGTGTGTGCGTGTGTGTGTGTGTGTGTGTGTGTGTGTGCGTGTGTATATGCATAACAAAAGTAAATATACAGCCCATCATCCCATAAACCATCGTTTTATGTTTATTCTAACTTGCAACAGTTTATATTTTTTTTATTGATTGACATTTTTATGTTTCAGGTTCTATATATGACTGTTTAATCATGCCATGTACAAAAGAAGCCTTGGTACTGTCTGAATTTCAAAGAGGCCGTATTGTGGGTCATTCTGAAGGTGGATCCCGCTTTCTACTTTTAATAGAGTGATTGTGCAATTCACAAGAGAGGGGATGGAATTCACATCACTTCACCCAAATCAACCGGCGCCATGTGACAGGACCTTTCTCTTTGTTAAGAGAAGTGTGGAGGATAATCCTCGTTGCAAGGCCTGTGACATAGCAGAACAACTTGATGTCAGTCCCAGAACAGCTGTTAAGTATCTCCACAAACTTGGTTGCTATGGCAGAGCAGCCAACATCAAGCGGAGAAAAGATTGGGTCATTGAGATGGTAGAGAGACCATTAGCATTTTGGGACACTGTCATATTCTCTGATGAGTCTCGATTGGCTGTAATTCCCGACAATAGTCGAGTGTGGGTCTGGAAACTCTCTGATCAAGTATTTGATGTGAGAAGAATGCAGCCAACAATGAAACACGGCAGCTTTTCTGTGATGGACTGGGGAGCAATTTGGACCAATGGTCATTCAGAGCTGGTGGAGCGTGAGGAAAACATAAACTCAGATAAATATGTGTCCATATTGCAGTAAGAACTCTTTCCAATCTTCTGTAATGGCGAAATGATTAGAGAAAACTCTTTATTTATGGAAGATGGGGTTCCTTGTCTAAAATGACCCAAGATTTGTTGGATGAAAACGGCATTAAAACGCTTCCATGGTCAAACCAGTCACCAGATATGAACCTTATTGAACACCTCTGGGACATAATGGACAGGACACTTCATAAAAAGAATAAGAAAACGTCTTCTAAGCCAGATCTTTTGAGGTTATTGCATGAAACTTGGCAAGAAATTCCGCAAGAGAATATTCGTCATCTGACCAATAACATTCCTAATAGGATCCTTTCATTGAAAAATGGAAAGGGCTTGTCTAATAAATATTAAATATTCACATTATAACAATTAATAAATAATTTGAATGTATAATTTCAGATTTAAATGACTTTATTTCTGTTATTATTATGTCTATTTATTTCTATTTTGTCTACGTAATCTTAGTGCGCGCGCGTTCCGTATCGGGATCTGTCACGCAGTATGACTAAGTAAGAGAGAGTGAGGCAACTTTGAATTCATTTACGGTTTGCTTCGAAGGAAGATCTTTGTTCTGAGTATGGTCTTGTAACTATTGTCGGAATCATCATTGCTGACGAAGATTCATGATACTCCTGCATGGACATTACTGGATTTCCTTTAATACGTGATGGCCTTCTTCGGACAACAGTGGGCACCCATCTATCTATCTATCTATCTATCTATCTATCTATCTATCTATCTATCTATCTATCTATCTATCTATCTATCTATCCATCCACCTATCTATCTATCTATCTATCTATCTATCTATCTATCTATCTATCTATCTATCTATCTATCTATCTATCTATCTATCTATCTATCTATCCTCCTGTCTGTCTGTCTGTCTATTTATGAGTATTTTTTTCTCGTTGCTTCGATCCACTGAAACAATGCGGAAGAAATTGTCTTCCTCAAGGACACCACGCGCCAACAGGAATCGCACTCAGGTCGTTATGACCGTGAGCCGAATAACCTAACCACTACACACACACATGAAGGTGCGATCACGCAGACAGGCACACACATATGCAATATAGAAGATATTATGATGATAAAGAAGATCGAACTTGTATCGATCCCGATCGATTCCTATTTCACTGTTGTGAGACAAGACAATGTCGCAATAATACTCCACCTAGATCGATCCATCCCTAAAACATGGAAGTGCTCATACATAGATAAGTAAATCGTCAGTAATCTGTGCACGTAAAGAGATAAGCTACGATCGAGCAAGCGATAATTTCATTAAGTACCTCTGTAGTCACTTAGGCGTCTCATGTATTGATTTAATCATTTCATTTTATTGATATCCCTTCTGGACATCTACTGGACACATACAACAATTCAATTGTCTTCAGTTTCATACCACTTCAACGCGTTAATTTCATTTGTTGTTTAGTAATTACTAATGTCATTAGTTATTCGATGCATTTTTTTTTTGTCTTTATTTTTTAGTTATGACATGTTGGTGTAATTGTTGCAGCAGCAGCAGCAACCGCCACCACCACCATCACCACTTCCACTACCACCGTTGTCTCCGCCGCCGCAACCGCCCCGCAGCAACAGTAGCAGCAGCAGCAGCAGTAGCAGTAGTAGTAGTAGTTTTAGTAGAAGCAGCAGCAGCAGCTTTAATAGTTGAAGTAGTTTATTGCTCATGCTGCTGTTTTTAGTTACCGACTAGTAGCACCGATTAAGAAGATCTACAGTGGTGTATGTTTCTGCCATGGACAGTATATATTTTCAAGGTTTTTTTTTCTCAAATTTTCTTCTCAAATACTGTCTCTAGAAAGATATACTTATACTTGTATAGGTATATCTTTCGATATCCTGTTTCTAGAATGATATACAATCTCTAGCTGTACAATGCTCCACATTGGTAGACCTATAACAACGTCGCATAGATTACTTCGTACCACAAGTTTCGGGTTTTTCGTTCTGATTGCAGAATCCTGTGGAGGTCAATAATACTTTTGGTTTCCTCGATAAATGAATAGAAGTGTAGAGCTGAGATTTCTTCTTCTTCTTCTTCTTCTTCTTCTTCTTCTTCTTCTTCTTCTTCTTCTTCTTCTTCTTCTTTGCCCGATTGCCCTCTTCCTCCTCCTCCTCCCGTCTGCCCCTCTTCCTTCTTTTTCTCCTCTTCTTCATCGCCTCCCCCCTTCCCTCTTTGCCTCCAAATTGTATTTAGGGCTTACAGTCCAAGGCTCGAGCTTTGTTGTGTCGCGCCGACTCGCCTTGAGAACCGCATTAAAAGTATTATTGTATGTTTAGGTCTACAGTATCAAATATGTATTTAAGACTACATTATGAAGTATGACTTTTGCATCAGGGACTACATTACCAAATATCTTTTATTGCGTATCTAACTAGGACTGCATTATCTAATATGTATTATTTTGTATTTGTGACTGAATTGTGAAATATGAATTGTCTATGTGTGACTATATTATCAAATATGTATTGCTGTGTATCCGGACTGCATCAAGGGACCACAGAGAAACCTCTGATGGTTCGACAGTTGGGTTTTCTCCTTAACACCACCAATGATATCATTTTTCTTTCTGCATCTGTTGTGGGGTACGGCTGTAGACTTGTAATATTTTGACTAAGTTATTGGGACAGATACTTACAAGTTTCTTAGTTCTCTAGTTTTAAAATAATTCAGAAAAGACTTTTTGTTTTAATCCTGTTAAACTTGATAAAAATCATGTTTTCTCTGAACTAACTGAACATGAGTCGGTTCACATTAGTGAACCAACACCACAACAACAGTAACCACAATGACGACGACGTCGATGGCGATGACGGTGTCAGATTCGAAAGCGTTACATCATCGAATGCGTGTTATGGTGTATCTATGACTACATTACCAAATATATGTTATTTTCATATCTGAAACAATTATCAAAAATGTATTAGTTTGCATTCGGGACTACATTATGAAATATGAATTGTGTATCTGGGACTACATTATCAAATATGTATCCAATGAAGAATTAGATCTGCTTGGTGCAGGCTACATCCTACACATGATATTTTCTTTTCAAGTGCACGTCTCACGTTATTAATACGATGCACAGAGCCTTATAATCTCGTACAATAGCCACAAAACATGGTCTACACTAGTGGTTCTGAACCGGGGTCTATATGACCCTCGGGTATTCATATAAGATTTCGTTGCTAAAATGTATGCGCAATAAACTGGTGATATTTCTACAATGTACAAAATACTTCAACACTATATTCATACAATTCCGAATAACTAATAACTTTTTCTAGTAAAGGATAAGTAAACATAGAGTTATTAGGATGATCCATCCGAGTGAAATAGAAATCCAAGGCGTCCATAGGTAAAAAGAAAGGGTTGAGAACTGCTGCTCTATACAATCATCAACCATTTAGACAATCCACATAAGACAATCCGCACTCTTCCTTAACCGATACGTGACACTTTGACTCATTGGTTCACGCTACTCACATTTGATATAGCAGCGAGGCATTAATGCCACACAAGCCACACACGCTCCATGCTATACACACTCACTGTCTGAGACTTTGAAATACATATTGTACAATCACATGACCTGGAGAAAAAGAGTATTCACCGCATAACAACCACAACTCAACGCACAGACGTTGTACAACCTCTGTTACACAATGGAGGAAACATTTACATAGCCTCAGAAACAAGTCGAACCGCTTAACACATCAAAAGGCTGGTGGAGTGGAGTAGAGTAAAGATTCTAAGATTATTATGTTATACACATCACACAGAACAGAGAGGGGCAGAAGCGGATAGAGTAGAGTCTTACATAAAACTGTTTAAAACTTAATGATTAGAACGACTGCGACGTCGACGATGATGATGACAACATTGATGATGATGATAACAATAACAACAACAACAACACCAACAACAACAACAACAACAACAACAACAACAATAATAATAATAATAATAATAATAATAATAATAATAATAACAACAAAAAAATTATTTATAACTGAACAAGAGCGGGAGGGTGGTATAGAATGTTTCTGGATTTGTGCAGGAATGCGCGCGTACGTGTATGCATGTATGCATGTATGTATGTATGTATGTATGTTTTATGCATTCATGTATGTGTGTGTGTGTGTGTGCGTGCGTGTGTGCGTGCGTTTGTATATATAATCATTAAAGAAACACTTAAACAGTTTAGATCGAGTAAAGTTACCGATTAACGGGAAACATCACGTTTCTATTGATGTTTGTTATAGCGGAAAGGGCTTACTTGATTAACATGACTTTAGTTGGTTATGGGGTAGACAGATATCTATTGTAAAAGATGATGGCTCTAGTGGAGGCTGTGGTGGTGGGGAGTGCAGGCTTGCGATGTCTACTATTAAAGACGATGGCACTGGTGGTGGAAAAGACAAACCTGGTGCTGCACTTTCAGAGATTGATTCATTCTGCTGCAAGGGCTTTCCTTTCTGGTGTAATTTTCTTTAAATAATGATCAAAAGATGTTTGAATATAGATTCTCCCTCTTTACATAAATCATAGACATGAGACCAATCAAAAAGCAGTACCGTCATATCAAAAACGCAGAGGTTGTCACACTTTTGAAACAAATAACTGACTCAGCGCTCAGTTTCTCAACACTGAAACCCAGAAGTTCTATCTGTTAAATCAGAAGAAAATTTTAACCTGACCAAGTGTAAAGAGGTGGATGAGGAGATACAATGTGTCCTACCACCGCGCGGATTTTATTGGCGACAACAGTCAACCCTGCTAAGTTTCTAGCGTCTAAACCTGTGGGGACATGGCAATGTTTTGATAGAGCAGTGGTTTCTTCAGGATGGGAATAATATATTAATCTAATGGTACACTCTCGTGTTTGGGAAAGAAGGTCTTGTAATTTCTTGCTGAACAACTTGCACAAATGATTTGTTTATAGTGATCAAATATTAAAATGAGTCATGGTACGAAAAGATTTTAAGAAAACCCGTCTGAAGCAGAAAACGGTGGACATATGTCACCAGAATGCGGTATGCTATGGCAAAAGAGTGACTATAACGCGTCAATGAGGGTCAAATGAGTCTTATTGGTTTGGAAGACTCTCTTACGTAATTTATCACCGCATAATACAAACTACCTCGTATTGCACTGTCCGGCCACTTAGACTGCAGTGAATATGGAACAATGAAAGTGGTCGAGATATACATCCATGGAAATGGAGTTGGGTAGGGAATATACTATTCAGAAGTAATACACAGTGTAACATGATTTTTGTCTTCGGGTAGTAACTGTTATTTTCTACTTGCTCACCTTCGGAAAGTATCAAAAATAGTTAATACTTCCTTCAAACTTTGCTTTTGCTGCATTAATTCAAACCCCAAAGAATCCCTCTCAATACATAGATATAGTGCGTCCACAATACTCCTGCTTATGATCAGAGATGCACATGTTGTAAGCCACTAAGGGACATGCTCAAGTGGTTAAGCTCAAGGAACTGACAAACAAGTCTGTGGCATTGAGCAGAATATTTGTTATAACGATAATATTCACTTCAATAACACAGCGCTGAGTCTGTCTGAAATGTTGTGGAAAATAGGTCAGTTTCAAAACATTGATGTCCAGGTTACAAAAGCAATGTTTAAAGGGAATAGTAGGTAATTTCCTTTTGTTTTCTAGATAAAAGCAAATAGTAAATAACACTTACTGAAAATAAAGAAAAATTGTTATACAGTGTTATGAACGGTCTTGAGGTATCAGTAACTGTCTGATTATCTTCAGTAAATCTCTCAGCATTTTTGGTGTTAATGAAGGTATTAATGAAGTCCTTCAACAAAAATGACTTGGTTCTTTAGGTTCATTGGTCACATACTTCTACTATAGCCTCTGGTATAGCCTCAGGCCGACCAAAGCCTTGTGAGTGGATTTAGTAGATGGGAACTGAAAGAAGCCTGTCATATACATACACACATACATACATACACACACACACATATATATATATGTGTGTGTGTGTGTGTGTGTGCATGTGTGTGCGTGTGTATGTGTGTGTGTCTTTGCGCCTGTGTTTGTCAGGCACCACCACTAGATAAACAGTATGTGGTGGTGTGTCTATGTCCCCATGACCTAGCGGTTCGGAAAGAGAGACCGATAGAATAAGTACTAGGATTAAAAACAATGTCGCATGGTCGATTCATTTGACTAAAAGTTCTTGAAGGCGGTGTCAAATCAGGGCCACAGTCAAATAGCTGAAACAAGTAAAAGACAAAAGATAAAAAAGTGTCAGAAAAATACTTGGAACATTTACATCGTTATTCGTTGGTTCTCCTCGCACTTTAATAGTGTGTCAATTTAATTTCCTTTCAAACCGATTGAACCAATGTATAATCGGTACAAACTATTCTTCAGAACCGTCTTTCCCTGCTGCCTATGCAGCTTTTAATTCCCTAAAAAGGCTTCAAGTCTTTTGTAGCACTGAACCGGGGGTAATAGACCTCTCACGTTGATTTGATCGTTTGACAAAACAACCAATAACCTTGCTGTTTCAATTATGGAACCACTGCGATGTTGATTGATAATTGCAGCTGTTATCGCCGAAGAGAATTTTTAAATGTTCCATCAATTTTTGTCCTTTAGAATTGTCTCGAACGTTGATCGACTGTAGCCA
>NC_142943.1:43317410-43332410 GCF_046866305.1 Octopus bimaculoides | reverse complement strand
TCCTACCACCCATCTCTCCCCTCCCCCACCTCCTGCTCCGACTCCTACCTCTTTGTACCTCTCTTCATACTCCCACTTCTCTTCACCCCTACTCTTTCTCTCCTCTCTCTTACTCTCTCTCACTCTCTTCTCTCGTACTCCCCCCTCCCCCCTCTCCCGTACTCCCCCCTCTCTCACTCTTACTCTCTACACTCTTACTCTCCTACTCTCTACACTCTTACTCTCTTACTCTCTCACCCTTACTCTCTCACTCTCTTCCCCTCTCTCTCACTCTCTTTCTCTTCCTTTCTTCTTCCCCCCATACCCCTCTTCCCTCTCTCTCACTCTCTTTCTCTTCCTCTCTTTCTCTTCCTCTCTTTCTCCCCCCATACCCACCTTCCCCTCTTTCTCCCCCCATACCCACCTTCCCCCTCTCTCAATCCCCCTTCCCTCTCTTATACCCACCCTCTCTCCTCTCTTCCTCTCCCCTCCCATACCCATCTTCCCCCTCTCTTACATCCACCTTCCCCTTCTCCCTCCTCGTCAACACCCCCTCATAAGCTCATCCCACCACACCCCAACACACTCCTACTCTACCTTCCCACTCCACCCCATCCAATTCCTTACACCCTCCACCCACCCCTACCCACATACCCCACCCTACCCACATACCCCACCCTACCCACATACCCCTACCTCTACCCCACACTCCACCCATGCCTTCCCCACCTCCCAACACCCTCACATCACACCACACCGATACCCTTGCACCACACCACGCACACCACACCAATACCCTCGCATCACACCACGCACACACTACAACTGACCAACTACTTTCTTCCTTTCTCCCTTCCCCCATTTTCACACTACATACGTCAAGACTCACCAGCAGTCTACCTCCCACACACAGCCCCTCGTTCCCGATCACCGTTTGTTATCTCCCCCTTTCTTAGCTCTCCTGAAATAAGAATTTCTAACTTCCGGTCAGTCATTGTTATGATCGGCCATTATTATGATTGACCGTTGACTGAACACTATTCAATTTTTTTTCTCCGTGTTTTTCTCCTTGTCTCCGTATTCTTTCTGTTGAAGAGCGTAGCTCGAAACGTCAAAGACTTTCCGTATTCCCGAGCGTCATACTAATATATACTTTTGTTATTTACACCACCTGTCCTCGTCTGTTGTTATTTTTTGTATATTCTCCCATATATATATATATATATATATATATATATATATATGCTGGAAATTTACTGGCTTTAAGGGGATCATTAGAGGCCTGGTTGGTGGTACCATCTTCCTTGTTTTTTTACGGGCTAACAAAAACTGAAGGACTGTTGCATTAGGCGTGTGAATCTGAGAGAGAAATATGTTGAATAAAATCATAATTTACTGATGATCCTCCTGTGTTTTCATTTACTCTAAAACCAGAAATTTTCCCCCATGTGTGTGTGTGTGTGTGTTTGTTTATGTGTGTGTGTGTGTGTGTGTGTGTATGCGTGTGTGTGTGTGTGTGTATGTGTGTGTGTATGTGTGCGTGTGTGTTCTTCCGTCTACTAAATTCACTCACAAGGTTTTGATCAGCCCGAGATTAAAGTAGAAAAAGTTTGTCCAAGATACCACGCAGTGGGACTGAACCTGGAACCATGTGGTGAAGTAAACTTCTTACCACACACCAATGTATGATTTGTAGGATTTTGGAAACTATTTCTAGCCGATCGACCGATTACTGACGTCAGTCGTCACCAGGTGTCGCTGTCAACTTGTTGTCATGCCTATAAACCTGTTTCATACGCTGACAAATCATCACCTCTCAGATGGCCATTCTTTAGTTGTCTCTTAAAACCTTTAGCTATCCAGCAGACACACTGACGTCACTACTGTGTAATTATTGTTTGTGTGTTTTTCTTTTATTTCTTCTTCTTTATTCCTTATTATTTCTTCTCTATTCAGCCCCAATGAATTTTATGTGACTTTATATTCTTGGTTTTATATTCTTAAATGCCTTGAATCAATCGTAATCTCGGGCATTTCACTTCTATAACTTAAACAGACCAACTGCGTACGATAACCAATTGTTGCTAAATTTTATTGCTAAACGTTTCTGTGTGTGCGTGCGCGTGTAGTTTCTGTGCCGTAATTATTTAGTGTAAATGTTCTGAAGTTGCTGGCAAGTCTCGGCTTGTGGAATGCCGTCCACGTTTCTCTTCTGTTATAAAACATCTGTGATAAAATGAAAGAATGGGAGAACAAGCAGATAAAGGTGAGGTAAAGTGTTAGAGTTTCTCATAGAAACTGCGAGAGGAAGACAGAATGATGGCAGATAAGGAGAGGTAGATAATGGAGAAGAGAAGAAGGAGAAGACGGAAGATAGTGAGAAACAAACAATGTGAGAGTGGGCGATAATTAAAAGGAGATGGGGAGAGAGTGAGAGGTATAAGGCAGCAGTAAAAGACAGACTTTACGAGAGTGAAAGACGAAAGTGAGAAAGGAAGAGGTAGAGAAAGTGAGAAAATGAGAGAGAACGGGAAGTAGGGTGAGGTAGAGAACGGGGGGAAGAAAGAAATAATGAGGTGGATCGATTGCTGAGGAAAGAAGAGAGAAACATGGTTAGAAAATTACTTTTTTTAAATGTCTTCCCTCTACAATTTGGTTATTTTTATAGACCGCAAGATTGATTCATTGCTGTGAAGAATTATTTTCAAGACCAATTCTCCGTTATTATTTGCAGAATATTCCTGAATATTGGCGAATTACTTTAGAAGAAAGGTTTTGGTGTTAGCCTACATTCTGTTGGCAGTGAAAATGATATATAATTAAGGTGTTGGTAATATTTAGAGACGAACGACACAATATTGTCTAATAGAAATGGTTTCCGTGTTGAGAAAACTTCAGACACATTGACGAAAACTGAACAGAAAATCACAGAGCTCTTCTGTTTACTTTAGAGACGAAGATAAATATTAGAGAAATAAAGCAGGGAAGATACGCGCTCTCGCTAACTGTTCATATTATTGTCATTTTCATCTAACGTTGACATATTTCTCTCTCCGTGTATATTAATTTATCTCAGTACGTGTCAATAATGGTGAATTGTGCTTGTTACTACGCCAGGTTTATAGCTTGTAGTCTGCATCTTCAATGCGGGTTCGATTCACACAACCCAATTGCCTCCATTAATTTACCTCCATTGCCTCCATTAATTTACTTGTATTTAGTCAGCGCACATTTCTTTTTCTTTTGGCTCCTCTTTCATCCTATCCTCCAACCTTTCTCCTAGCACACATTTCTTCCCATCCTAGCAGACAGTGGTATGGAACTGCTGCTAGAGGCTTCTAGCCAGCCTTTTCCAAGAGGAGAAGACTCATTGGCTTATGTGTAACCCACCACGTCGGCCTCTAGTGCTGTAGATGCTGAGAAATAGGAAACGTCGCATGTCTTTGGTCCTCTCCCCTGCTCCCAGAAGTCTGATGTTGTCGATTACTCTGCAATTGTAGCCACCTGTTTTTGTGTTATCAGTATTGTTCTCTTCTTTTGGACAAAAGGCCCTCATGTGGCTCTCTGTTATGTACCTGCTTGGTTGGCTTCGAGTCATCAAAATCAAATTCTCGTCTTATAACAATCAGTGTTACCAATAAATATTTCCGTCAAGGAGTCCAAACCTCAGACTAGCATACACCATAGTTTACTATCACAAGACTTCAAATGGTAATGACCGACACCTCACAATAGTTTACATCACTCAACAGATACTACTTGATATCACTCGCTAACATTTAGTTTACATCACTCACTAGCTATTCGTTTACATCAGTCATCAACTACTACTTTACATCATACCCCAGCTGCTAGTTGATATCACCTGCCAGCTGCTAGATTGCATCATTCATTAGCCGGCTAGTTTATATCACTTACTGACAGCTAGCTAGTTAATATTATTCACCAGCTGCAAGTTTATCTCATTCAACAACTACTATATTAAACAGATTCCCAAATATTTACTAATATGTATTGTCAGGAACTTGTGACCCAGCAAACATTGGAGATGTTCTCAGTAGCAATTGCTAGACTTCAATTGCGAGGAAAATGAGAGTTGAAAGTCTTTTATAAACTAGTAATAATCTTTATAAAATTATTTTACTATCCTTGATGCTTTTCTTTTTACATACATACATGCATACATATATATATGAACAATGTTTTCGAGGGGTTACCAGTCGGCGGATCAGTCTCATCAGGAAGGAGATTATAAACAACAGAGTAAGGGTTATTGTGAAGAAAATAATGTCATATGTTACGGAAGCTACTCTGATCTCTGGATTTGGAGCAGTTGATAATGTATTCATTACTAGAATTCCATTAATACCTACTAATTTACCAGTACAATTTAAAAGCGTACAGTTTCCAATTAGACTAAATCTTGCAATGTTCATCAACAAATCAGAAGGACAGACATTATCAATAACTTGTTTGCGATTAAAGGAGCCTAGCTTCTCTAATTTGAACAATTGAATGCTGGATGCTCATGCGCTGGAAGTTCAAAAAGTCTTTTCATTTATACACTACTGGGAAAACTCATAATGTATATAAAGAAGAGTTATCATAACTTGCTTTTAGGTATTTTCTATTTCAAGTATATTATTGTTGTTGATCTCACAGAATTGTTATGCCAGTAATATTAGAACCCCTAATAATAATTATTAAGGAAAATCTCATACATCAATGTTTTGAATGAAATTTCATTATCTTTAACCCAGGCAACGGCGGGTACTTCTGCTAGTATATATTCCGTTAGACTTTTATTCTTTTATTTGTTTCAGTTATTTGACTGCGGCCATGCTAGAGCACCACCTTTGGTCGAACAAATAGACCCCAGGACTTATTTTTTGTAAGCCTGGTCCCTTTTGCCGAACCGCTAAGTTGCGGGGGCATAAACACGCCCGTTTACATCGGTTGTCAAGCAATGTTGAAGGGACAAACACAGACACAAACACAAATATATACATATACTATATATGTATATATATATATATATATATATATATATATATATATATATATATATATATATATATATATATATACGACGGGCTTCTTTCAGTTTCTGTCTACCAAATCCACTCACAAGGCTTTAGTCGGCCCGAGACTACAGTAGAAGACAAGGTGCCACGCAGTGAGACTGGACCCGGAACCATGTGTTTGGGAAGCAAGCTTTTTGCCACACGTGTGCCTATATATATGTAGATGTGTATACACACGCATATATATATACACATATATACTTTATTGAAAAGCAGCAGAAATATCACAAGAACTTTTACTCAGAGTTTTACTCTACCTCTGGTAACCGAGTACTATTTTTTCCACTTTGTTTCGCATTTATATGCTTACTCCGTTATATATATATATATATATATATATGTGTGTGTGTGTGTGTGTGTGTGTGTGTGTGTGTGTGTGTGTACATATATATATATATATATCGGGGGTTGGGGTGCGCATACATATTCATAAATTGCGGGCACTATTTTCGCAGAGCCTTGGTTCAGCTGCACTCTTTGCTCCATGGGAGTCCGGATATTACAATCAACTACGTGAAGAGATCTTTTTTTTTCTGTTGGGGCCCTAAGCACATACATATTTGATTTAATGCTTAATCCAGTCCTAAATGTAGATGTAATTATTGATAAATGCAAAACTTATTCGGCAATAGTTACAGGAATGTAAAATATAAGAATTTTAGTATAATCAAGAGAAAAACGCCAAACAGATTCTGTAAATTACACAAAATAAGTATCTTTAAATATTTGATAGAAAAAAGAATAACAAAAACAAAACAGGAAACAAATAAATTTTTCGTTCGCTTTCGTATTTGACAAGTTTTAACTTGCTGTGTGTGTAAGTGTGTGTGTGTGTGTGTGTGTGTCCGTCTGCCTGCCTGTCTGTCTGCCAGTCTGTATGTATATATATATTCATGCATGTATGCATATATGATTTTATATATGTGTGTATATTAATATATGTGTTTGTATATATATATATATATATATATATATATATATATATATATATATATATATATGTCTATGTATGTATATATATACATATATATATATATATATATATATACATATATATATATATATATATATATATATACATATATATATATATATATATATATATATATATATATATATATATATATATATATATATATATATATATGTCTATGTATGTATATATATACATATATATATATATACATATATATATATATATATATATATATATATATATGTGTGTGTGTGTGTGTGTGTGTGTGTGTGTGTGTGTGTGTGTGTATAAATACATGTATCTATGTCAATATCTGTCCGTGTGAGTATATGTTAGTGTGTGTGTACGCGCGCGCGCGTATTTTCTGAAGAAACGCATCCACAAACACGATGTTTCTAATGAACATTCGTGAAGTGTCTGCTTATAATATAATGTGCCCAGGCTTACACAAACGTACTCATTCAGAAACACACACGCTCAGACATACAAACACATACATGCACGCGTATGCAAACACACATTGGCACACAACAGCAGCCATCAGGATAATTTGAAAGACATATGATATTTTCGTCGAGATGACGGTATATATTATAAATTTCTACAATTCCAATCTTAAATTTTTTCCACTCAATCATTTTCATCATGCAGATGTGTGTTTGTGCTTGCGTGTATGTGTTTATGAGTATGTGTCTATGTATTTATGTGTATGTGTCTTGTGTTTATATGTTTGTTGTAAGTACATGGATTTTTGTGCATGTTTGTGTGTATGTGTTTATGCGCTTGTGAATATATTTGTGTGTATGTTTTTTTGTGTCCATGTGTTTTTATGTGTGTGCGTTTGTGAGTATGTGCATTTGTGTGTATATTTCTGTTCATGTTTGTGTGTATGCATGTATGCATTTATGAGTTTATGCTTGTATGTGTGTTTTTTGTATGTGTGTATGTATTTGTGTGTATGTGGGTGAAAGGATAAGAATTCTGGAAGGCGTTTGGCCCTCAAAGGTCAATTTTCTCCATCCATCTCTGTAAATAAATTATTAAAGAATTCGATTTATCTGTTTCATATTTTTTAAGTGTTTGTATAATTTTACGTTTCTTTTATTATTTAAAAATAATTCCATGAGTTATTTATCAAAACATGGTTATAAACAAAATGAAAGTTAATGTTTATAATTGAGATAAACAGCAAGTCAACGTACTGCAAAAGGTATCACTGAGATTATATAGAATATCATTTTCGTGTTCTATTTTTATTTGTCCTTGAGTGATATTCTTTTCAGTTTTTAAACGAGGTACCGACACAGCGTGATTGTGATTAAATTTGCAGTGTCCTAGCATTGTCATAGTCGAGAGGCTGGAACAGGCAAAGTATTTTAAGAGGAAACCAGAGAAATACAAACATATATACGTTTAATAAAGAGACCCTGTAGTTTAGTCAATCACAGGAGTTGCTTAACCAACCACAGTATTCTAAGCAGCCGGGGTGACTGTTCGAAACCTCGGTCCAAATATTCTTTATGCTTTTAATATACTCCTATGTACTATCACTACAACCCCCTAGCAGTAAATACTGATGCTTTCATAGGAACCGAAACTAGTCGATCTGATCTCACCTCCTTTGACATGGTGATCACACGACAGCTCTGTTTAAGTACAGGATATATCTTCATTGGGAGGCTAAATATGCCTATTTGGCTGTGATCTCTGTTTATAAATTTATCTCACTCGCTAGAAAATATTTATTACCCACGCAGTGAGGTAGTTAATCTGGTACTTATTGAGACAGCTGCATTAATTAAAACCTGTAGCTTTGGATTCATTTGTTTCACTTTTCCCAGGAAAAGTTGTTTGTTAATTGCGATACGGTATTTTCTTTATACATTTTTTTCATTACTACTATCATTGTAATTGGTGTAGATGGGCTTGTTGCGGTTAGGGCTATTGTTGATACTAGACTTGTTAAGGTAGTTGTGTACAATCAGTTTCTGTGGTAGATAGGTGGATATCAGGGCAATCATGTCCATACAGACTCCACATATCATTTAAGAGGCTCGGCAGTTACCAACAAACTAAAAATCTAGATCATCCACCCCCAGTATCCTTGCTGTGAGCTACATGTCAAATCTTGCGATGTACTAAGAAATCTGCCTATGGGCAAGTATGTAGCACATCATTTCATCTTGCATTTTTGCTTTCTCTCCAACTTCCAAGAGCAGGCACACAATTTTATATGCTTTTCCCCATCAAGCAGTACGTTTCGTAGCATAAATCGTTTAAGGCTTCATATTTCTGTTTCTTTCTGAGCACATAGATCCTGGCTCTGCCGTGACGCTGCGGAATTTTGTCTTCTACTTTGAATATTCTTTGATAAATTCTATCCATATCTGGAATGATACTGCTGTTGCACACTCAGGCGTCCTAACTTGTATCCAAAAGTGGGCCACGCGACTGACTAGCATAGATTACTCACAAACATACTCAAACGTCCGACCCACATATATACTGTCTCCTTTCTTTTCCTTTTCTGTCCTTGCTGTAATGCCTTCTGCTCATATCCATACACAAGCATCCCAGTCGTACGCATCGCTCCACTCGCCATCATCCTTGTTGTACCCAACAGCCCACCCGGTCCTACGTTAAACTCTACATCCAGTCCTTTCATTCCAGAACTTTGTCCCTCCTGAATTCTCTCCTTGTAGTAACCTTTCCAACAGATATTGACTTACAAAGGTTTGAGAGGAGCATTTACAACATCTATCTTGGCAGAGTATGCGAAGATCATAGGCTATTCCACTTCCTCTGGTCCAATAAGAAATGGAAAAAGATTCGTTAAATAAACTACCAGCCAAGAACAACAGATGTGTGGAATTGTGGGGGTGTTTAGTGAGATGCTTTTCGCAATACGTTCCAATTCTCACCTCCGTGTAGCCCCATCAATAGGAGGTTTGTTGCAAAAAGCTGGCATCGAGTTCAATGGTAGAAAAAGTAAACAAACAGATTTTGTAGTATCTCGGGTGGATCATTATGCCAATAATAAATACACGCACAGCTTATAATTCGCTTCTTTATTCTTATTAGTGAATCGGTTAATTATTTAATCAATCGACTAATCAAGTGTTTAAACAATCGATCGGCTACTCTGTCAGCTAGTTTTGTCAGTGATTTCGTCGCCATTCGAGTCATCACCAATGACTTTCCCTTTTTACTCCAGGTCTCCTTCAGCAAACGAAATGCAGAAACAAAACCAGAAATATATTCCCTACAAAACTGCAATGACCTCAAAAAACTACTGTTCTGTTTTTTGTTTTTTTTTAGTCTTATTCCTCCGGAGGGCACGGCAGAGTTATCAGAAAATTTTATTACATTTTAAGGCGCCGGATTGGCAAAACCGCTTGTATGTTAGGACAATGTGTGGTGTTAAGTTACTACTTCATACAGTCTGAGTTCAAATCCAACTGAAATTAATTAGCTTATCCTCCAGTCTCATAAATAAATTAAGATAGACGTAGGTATGGGTTGTGGCAAGATGTTTCTCAACCACATGATTCCTGGTTCAGTCACACTGCGTGGAATCTTCTACTATAGTCTTGTGCCAACCCAAGACTTGTGAGTGGAGTTATGTATATATATATATATGTGAGTAAAAATAAATACAAGAAAAGGGTTTTGTATGATTGTGCATAGAGGAATATATTATTTTATTTAAAAGAGTTCCAACTCTGTCTGTTTTTTATGTTTTATTTATATTCTTGTAAAATTAATGTGGGATATAGAATATGGAATATATAATATATAATATAAAAATGGATGGTACAATCAAATGAAGTATTGAATGCCTTATTGAATATATGAAATATGTCTTATTGAATATATGAAATATTGAGTGTTCGATATAAAGGATTAAATATACAAAGGCGAATACGTATTTTCAATACCTTGTTGTATTTCATCATGGCCGGTGTCTGACAGACTGTAATTATATGTGTATATATATTGGCTTTGCGTCTATGTTTGTCTCCCTCTACCACTTGACAACCGGTGTTGGTGTTCTTACGTCTCCGTAATTTGTCGGTTCGGCAAAAGAGATCTATAGAATAAGGACCAAGCTTAAGAAAAAGTAGTGGGCTGGATTCATTCGACTGAAAGTTCTTAAAGGTGGTGTTCCAGCATGGCCGCAGTCTAATTACTGAAACGTGTAAAAAAATAACAGATAAAGGGTACCAATCGAATAACAGCTCAACATTATCGACTTACCCCACTCCATACCCCTAAGTAATCATCATGGTAATCACCATATCTCATTAAAGTGTCACCGTATCATAGAGAATAGATGGGTACCATATTAAAAAAATATATGAACCCTTTTAATATAGTACATGTTTATAGGAAAACCTGCTGTCTCTTTCAAATCATCCACGAGGGAAACTCGATTTGCTGAAAATAGCTGCCAAAACGACCTTAGATTACAAAGTCACCGCATTTTTTAAAGGAAGAAGGATACAGTACTTCTTCATACCACTTTAAAACGGATGTCGTTGCGAATGGAAGATCTTTCATCTTAAATCAACTCGATCAGAGTGTTGTCCTTAGGCTAAAAAACAACAACTACTACTACTACTACTACTACTACTACTACTACTACTACTACTACTACCACCAACACCACCACCACCACTACCACTACTACTACTTGTACTGCTGCCCCTACTACTACTACTACTACTACTGGTACAATCCCTCTTTGAGTCGGTTATTAAATCACGACGGATGTGCACGGAACGTAACATTGGAACGCATAATTGGATAGAAATATTATTAGCGATTCGATGCAGACCTGTTTATATTGAAAACTAAATGATATAATCACAAGATATATATATATATATATATATATATATATATATATATATATATACATACACACACACACACACACACACACACACACATTTATATATACAGATAGATAGATAAATAGATAGATATATAAACTTATGATTATATATTTATTATGTGTATACATACATGCGTATTGGCATTTATATATATATAAATATTTGTGTTTGTATTAGCTTGTGTGTATATGTATAAGTGCGTGTGTGTATGTGTATAAGTGCATGTGTGGGAGTGTGTGTATGTATGTGTGTGTGCCAGTTTGTGTTTGCGTGTGCGTGTGCGTGTGTGACGCACGCGTAGGTTTAGAGTGTGAGAAGTTAGGAGCAGTAAAAACATTTAATGAATTTTTATGTTCCTAGAGAAATAGCGTCGTTTAATTAGCAACAAGATTTCGTTGGAAATTTTCCTGAACTTTACACACTCACACACACACACACACACACACACACACACACACACACACATACAGATATATACGTATATATGTACATATATATACGTATATATATATATATATATATATATATATATATATATATGTGTGTGTGTGTGTGTGTGTGTGTGCGTATAACTATAGAACTATATAGCTATGTAACTATATATAAATGTACATGAATTTATGAATATATGAATATATAACTGAATAACGATATGAATATATTCAGTTCGATCTAAATTAGATGATGATCGTATTTTAAAGCAAGTGATGAAACGACTGAAATCACAGCAATTACTGGAGTAAAAACATGTAATTAGGTGGTGTAAATAAGACATTCGGTGTAAATAAACTATTTGATGAAAAGATATTTGTTGAGATAGCGATCAACCAGTAAGAAAAATGTATTATTCTTTGAAGCGTTTAGTTGTCTTGTGAAGAACCGCTGGTTCGTAACACATTTGAGAGATATACCGCTATATTCTGCTGGTGACCAGCCATACTGGGGCACTGACTTTGAGCGTTGTAGTCGATTATATTGGTCCCTGCTCTTATTTCAGTCTGGTACTTGTTTTGATTGGTCTCTGTTAAATGGATTACCATTTCATGCAATCTGAAATGTTTGCTTGTGTCTTTATGCACCCGTATGTGTGTGTGTGTTTAGTCACCTGTATCATACTGAATGTAAATACATCTTTGGAAGGCAAATTTGCCTTGGTATTCGTGCGGAAATAACATCTGTTATGGACGTGCTGTGATTAAAAATGCAATACATATTGGAGAGACACGAAAATCGCCCCAGAAGCGGCTAGCGAAAACGCCAGGTGTATTTCTGCACCCACTACACCTTGTCAGTGGCTTGTACTCTCAGTCAGTCATATGCTTAGATTAGATGTGTAGCCTTCGATATATATAAGAACCTGTGGATGTTTATTCACTGATATTGCGAATAGTCTCCCTGCTGAATAAAAAGTCCGTTTTATGTTATAGAAGCAGTATTAAATACAAAGAAATAATGGAAGATAAAAATAGCTATTTGTTATGATGTGGATCCTCGTTCACTTGTATGTTACTGTCGGTATTTTAATACTCTTGTCACAACTACTATGTTGTGGCAGTATTCCGCGTCTTATCATTTTTGACTCGTCTTGCGTGCTGTCGCTGATAGCTCCGCAAGACAACGACTTTGAAACGTTTACCTTGATGATAACTCGAACTCGCATATCACACGTAACTGACTCTGACTCCAGCTGAGAGCTCGTACAACAACTCTACTTCTAATGACGTCCTACAACGACTGACTGCCGGACTTTATAGTGGCTAATCATACCACTTTGTCACGTGGAGAGGGGAATACCATTTTCACTACATCTCTCCATTTATTTTTCTTTGGTAAGCGTGTAATTTTGTTTTACTTTATTCACCCCACCTTTTTTAGCGATTTTTAAAAACTTAATATTTTATTCTTTTTGGCGTCTATTTGTAGGAACTCTGTGTTCTTTTTTCTTTGACTTTTACGCGTGGGTTCAACCACCTGTAATGGTGTTGGTAACTGGAATGTGTCATACAGCCATTCCATAGGTTTTTCTGATCTGTTTGGTTCATTTTCTATGCATCACTTCTTCAATTTGTTTCTGTGTCTTTATTCAATACCTTTTCTGATTTTAATTCCGTACTTCATTTTTCCTATGTACTTTGTAATTTTGCCTTTCTCCTGTTTTCCGTTTTTATACAAACTCATGTACACCTTATCACCAATTTTGAAAAATTTGGGATTGTCTTTCCTGGTACTTTTTCTTTCCTCGCCAGGTGACAGTTTATCAAAATCTGATTTCATCTTCCTCGCGAACATCAGCTTTGCTGTTGAGCTTCCTGCCGGTGTATTGGGATTCGATGTCACCCTGTAAACCCTTAGGAATTGCTGCAGAGCGACTTCGTCTGTGACTGCCTTGTTTGCTTTTCTCAAAGTTCTTTTAAAAATGTCCACAAAACGCTTTGCCTGTCCATTTGATCTGGGATGATAAGGTGCTATGGTTTTATGTTCTACTGTGAACATTTCACAAAATTTTCTAAGTTTACTGGACACAAATTGTGTTCCATTACCAGATACAATCATGTCTGGGATGCCAAATCTTGCGAACAATTCGTGCAAAAAAATTACTATCGTTTCGGAGGTTGATCATTTGCACTTAACAATTTCTGGCCATTTTATAAAACTGTCAACTACTACTAAATAGTAATAGCCATATAACGGATCCTCAAAATCGATACGTAGTCTTGACAATGGACTTTTTACTTCTGGTCAAGGTTCCGATTTTTGAGTGGGCAGTTTTGCTGCCAGATCACACACTCTGCAGCCTTTTACTACGTTTTCAACTGCCTTGTCCATCTTTGGCCAATACACATAACTGCGCATAAGCGCTTTCATCCTTGCGATCCTCGGATGTCTAGTATGGAATTCTTTCAACATTCTTTTTTCTAGAGTCTCAAGTATCACTACCCTTTGGCCATACATTAGTATACTGTCGCATGTTGAATATATGTTTACCTGTTGCTGTTTTTGCTTACCGAACCTATTTTTGTTTTCTTTAGCTGACCACAGAGACTCTTTTTATGTTTCATTAATGAACTTGTCTTTTGACGCGTGTCGCTTTATCTCCTCCAGAGTTATTGGCAATTCTCGTACAATGTTCCACATGATGTGTTTAATTTCTCCTTCGGCTCTTAGGGCTGCTATTACTGTGTCCTCGAATGGTTTGCAATTCCTGGGTATTAACCAGGATAGGCCGTCAGAATGTCCTAGCTTTTTCGAAGGTAAATTTTCCATTGCTTAGTCGTAGTTTAGTGGTATGGTGCTCCATCGCTGCAACCTGTTTGCTTGTATGTGCTGTGATTCCTTTCTTAGGTTCATAAATCGTCAGCAACGGTTGATGGTCTGTTTGTAGTTTAAACCGTCTGCCATGTATAAACCTGTGGAAATTTTTATGCCAAATACAATCGCCAATGCCTCTTTTTCAATTTGCGTGTACTAATTGCCATTTGGCTGCCATCTTCACATTTGTGTAGGAGTACAGCACCTACCCTGTACTGGTTAGCATCTGTTGGCAGTATCGTTTCCAACTTCGGATCGAAGTGCGTAAGCGACACCCCTGAAGTTAACATGCATTTTAGTTCTTAAATGCCTTCTGGTATTTTTCTGACCAAAACCATTTGGCATCCTTTTTTAACAGTTCGTTTAGTAGAGCTAATCATACCACTTCAGTGGCTGATCATACCACCTTGTCACGTGGGAAGGGGAGTACCATTTTCACTACAACACTATACTGTCGGTGGTCAGTTGTTACTCAGGTTTTTATAGACTGGTATCCATCTGTGACTTAGTCACTGGTATTTCACTGTATCTGTTGATGGTCAGTTGTTGCTCAGTTCTTACAGAGTGTGGTGTCCGTCTATGACCTAGCAACTCATACTTTTCTTGTATTTCTGGGAAGGCTGACTCAACGGCGGGGAAACCATAAGCACCAATCGTTCCATGTGAAGTACGAAGTATATTGAACCAGAGTATTGTCCATTATATTATCCGGAGGGCTGGACGATATACGTTAAACGAACGCTCCACTCTGCAT
>NC_142943.1:43307410-43312410 GCF_046866305.1 Octopus bimaculoides | reverse complement strand
TACACATATACATACATTATATATAACAAATGAGCATTCATACACACTCACACACTTTGCTATATACGTATGCAATGTATATATATACATACATGCATACATACAAGCATACATACATACATACATACATATATATATACATATATATATATATATATATATATACATACATATATATATATATACATATATATATGTATATATAAAAATATATATATATATGTGTATATATACACACACACATATATATGTATACACACACGTATATATATATACACGTATGTTTGTATATATATATATATATATATATATATGTATATGTATATATATATACACATATAGCTTTGTATGTATGTACTTATATGCACAAATACACAGGGTCATATATGCATTCAGATGCATACACACACACAAGCGCGCACAAATACGCACACACACACATACACACACATAGATACGTACCCATTTTAAAGCAGGTTCTGCTACACAATGGCAAAAGAAAATTAAACCTTAAGTGTTGCGTGGCTGTAAGTTATTAGCGAAATAGATAGATAGATAGATAGAGAGAGAGAGAGAGATAGATAGAGAGAGGGGATAGAGAGAGAGAGATAGATAGAAAGAGAGAGATAGCGATAGAGAGAAAGCTAAGTGATTGATGTGTTCCTATTAAATTAATAGGTATACTGACGGCTGTTAGGTACAGAGCACTGAAAAAGCATGAACAGACCCGCTTTAACTGCTGCTCTTATATCAACTGTCACCACTCCTGCTGAGCTATTTATTCAAATGGAAACACAAGGATCAATCTGCACGCACACACACACACACACACACACACACACACACACACACACACACACACACACACACACACACACACAGAAATGTTACTGTTAATGGATTATCCGACGATTTCCAAGTTGGCTGTTCCAGCTAGACTATTTATTCAATATATTCGATTCAAAGTGGCAGAGAATTCTGCAGGCACTTGTACTTTAAATGTAACCCTCGAGAAGACTCGATTAGACAGTGTGTGACAAGGGTTAACCAGTTATATTACTGGTACAATTTAACCGGCAAGCTCCCACACAGTTTCCCTCTGTCCAGTATTTCTGAAAACATTTGGGCCGACGCAAGATTTTATAGAAAGCAATTTTCCCCCCTAAAAGACCAATACTACGATCGAACCGAGGAACTCCTAATCGCAAAGTGAATCTGTTAAAACGCCTGGGCGCTTTGAGAGAGTACTCTACACCACACCACATTGCAGCCTACAGGCAAATATAATTATTTTTGTGTTTGAGTATATGGGATTGATATAAGACATGAGTTTCGTATGTCGGGGCGGAAAACTGCTCCAGCATCTCGTCAGTTATCGAGGCAATCAAAAATGCTATAAAAATGACCGTTAAACAAAGGGAAATTACTATGTAATTGATCGTTATTAAGACAAAAGAGGTATTAGAATGACCGTTAAATAAGGGGAAAAAGCCGAAGGGGAGAAAGTAAAAAGTAAAGAAGTAAAAATGCTCATAGAAATCGCGTATGCGTGCATGTACATACATACACATGCGCGCACGCCCACCCACGTACATGTGACTATATGCATATGCTCACACTCGTTGAAACACATACATGCACACCCACACATACGCCTATATATGGACATATATATGCAACCATACATGTGCGCATATACATATCCGCACACATGCGTGCGCACACACACGTGTGCACATACCCATACGCGCACAATTATATTCAAATACACGTCTAAGATACGAACATGCTATATATGCATATGCTCACACACACTCGCGTGTAACACATGCATGTACACCCACATATATATATGCAACCATACACACGTACGTATACATGTACATATATATTTACCCGCGCACACGCACACACACAAATAAGTTTTAGATAATTACGACTCGCACACTTATTTTATCTCTTTTCTATCTCCCTCCCTCTCTTGTCCTTCTTCCTTTCTGTTTTACTTTCCCACCCTTCCCCATTCTTTTCCCCTCCCCTTTACCGTTCTCCCTCTCTCTCTCACTCTTTCTCCTTGACTCTTTCGTTGCTCACACGTGACTAACGGCCATTCTCTCTTTCTTCCACTTCCTTCCTAAAGACAAGACGTGCTTTTATCTGTCTCTTCTCAAAGCTCGTTTTATCCAGCGTTCACCACTTCACATCGTCTTGGCTTAACAGCCATCACCGTTTGTTTTTACAGCTTTGTTCTTACTGTCCTGTTTTTGTTACCACTTACCCCCGCCGCAAACAAATCCCAAATTTTATTGAATTTGCTTTGCGAGAAGGACAGTTTTAACGAAGTCGCGTCATGTTCTTATCTTCGAAACGCAGAGTAGATAAAACAGGGAACAACTGATGAATAGAATGTTCTTTATGTTGCATGTCTCGTTTCTCTGTTGTTATTTTGTTGTTCGAAAAAATGTTCGTTTTCTATGTTTTTGTTTTTTATGTTCTCGTTTCTCATTCTGTCCACGTTTTTTTATGTCCTGTACCCATATATGCATGTATATATACATATATATGTAGGTATGTACATATATGTATGTATATATATATATATATATATATATATATATATATATATATATATATATATATATATATATATATATATATATATATATATATATATATATATATATATATATATATATATATATATATATGGCAAATGAAAGAGAGAAGATGGAATATACGAGAATTTATTAATCACGACAATTGTTTCGACACATCTAGCATCGATCCCTCATGGGTGGGACACTCAACAATTGGTTCAGGTGCATCTGGCGGTGCAGATGTATCTCGTCGGGTGATAAATAGATACAACTCGCTAAAATAACAGTTCCGCAATGTAACTACTAGTTTTGTAGAAAAAAAAAAGCAGTCAGACGGAGGAAATATCTTCATTTATATAGAAGATCAAAAATAAAATCACAGATGGGAAAAAAGAGAAACAAACATGCAATACAGAGAGAAAAGCATCGAAAATAGCCGTTAACAAATATGGATGTATAAACGCCCTCGGGCAAGCTGCCTGGCACGAGTACACTGGGATTCAGCGTCTGCATCAGGCCGATGAACGTGGGGGACTTCTCTACATGCAACGGTAGCATGTTGTCGACAAACAGGTCTACAGTCCTTCTGTTCACCATAGACTGATGGACGCCAGTGCCAGCAGTTTGGGCAAACGCCGTGCTAATGCTGGGATGGCGTGCTTTCTTTACACATGGCTGCAACGACTGGCTACTGGTGCTGCTACCAGAAGATTGCTTGTGTTTCGCACGGGCAGAGCCGGCTTTGATCCTCTCCACAAGCTGCATGGCATGCGCTGGGTGTTTCCTCTTGACACGCGACTTCAATTTGTAGAGGCTCGCCACTTGTCCTTCGATAGTGGTATCCTTGGGCTGGTACATGACGCACCAGAAGTACAGGGTTTTGGCGTTCCTCTTATCCCTTGGTGTAAGGACAAAGTAGTCCTCCAGGTGGCACTACGGGTTCAGAGACACCTGGCTCTCAACCTGAGCGACATCTGCCTCATCCACAATTGCTGCAGACACCTCAACAGGTCCTTCATCCTCAAGCTGAATAAAAACATCTTGAACGTCCATAACGATAACTTGATAAACCGATAACGTACATTGCTGACGCTGACACTGTCAGACTGTCTGTAATGTGACAACGTCGTAAGTGAACACAAATCAAAACTGGAAAATTACACAATGTTGGTCATCTAGCTGCTGCTGCGTCTACCATTCACGTCTTGTCACTTGTACACGTTGTCTGCTAATAGCGTGCTTGACGGACTCTTCGAGACACTCCAACAACAGACAGGAACAAACGTTTGAATTTTCTTAGCGGACTTAAAGTTAGTGGAACTAAACTCAGCGGAAGTTAATTAATCCGCTAAAGGTTTCTAAATTTAACAAAAATGCTAATCCGCTAAACGAAAAGTTAACTTCGCTAATTAGCTGTTAGCAGATTTGCGGAACCGTGCCCACCACTGTATGTGTAGCGACAGACACATATGCGTACATTTATATGTTTACTTTTCCAATACAATGTAATATATCATTTCATGATTCGAAATACTAAATAGGATTGAGAAAAAGCACGACAAATGCTTCTGTGACTATGGGTCAGAATCCATAGAACGTTTCCATTCCAAATATATGCTGGACATTTTACGGAGAAATATTTATAGCATCTCTACAACGGTTCTTTAGAAATACAGACATTCAATAGAATCCTTGTTATAGAACCAAGTTCTGAAATACTGATAGATGGAGTATGCTGGAATGGCCGAAGTGATCGACCGAAGAAGTCATTTGGAGTGGCAGAAGAGAATAACAATGGGAGTCATGAGATGGTAATATAGCTACAATTTTTATATATCTGCGTATCACCATCAAAAGATCTAATGCAGCTAGTGTACTACGTCCACTAAGAATTAAAATCACTGGGAAATGACAGTTAAGTCCTAGCTACTGCTGATAAATCAATTAACGTCAGATACTCTCCCAAACCCCTAATTTACTATAGTCATAAATTCGCTATAACAACATAAAGGAATAAATCTCAGAAGTCAGTAAGGTAGTGGTATATGCCCAGAAAGAAGGAGGGTAGTGGTGGCGTAAACTAGTTTATTGTTATCAGTTAAACGGGGCCTAAAATAGAAAACAAAGGAGGTGACAATGAGATCCAAATGGGCATTAAGGGTACAGGGGAAAATTATGATCAAAATTTAGCAAAATTTATATATTATTATCTTTTATATAATGAGAAGTAACTTTTTAAAATTTAGAAAGGGGTTTAAGGACCAAATAAGAGAAGAAGGATATATAAACCAATTCAAGCCCTAAAACTGTGGAGTACTTTTATATAAAATAGAAGCCTCAAAATACTTCATCCTAGCAAACTGTTAAGGTGTTCATGATAAAAGCATTCAACAATGAACCCAT
>NC_142943.1:43277410-43302410 GCF_046866305.1 Octopus bimaculoides | reverse complement strand
GTAATACCCAAATTTTAATATCTTTGATAAAAATTTCGTGCGCCACCACTCCTAACCTGAGGTCTATAGTAGCCACTTCTAATAGGCGGGAACTCGTCGATTATTCGGTACCAGTGAACTACCCATCGGTCTTCCACCTTAACCGTGTTAATGGTAAAACTGTAATCCTGAACGACCTCAGCCTTTACCTTAGAAATTGCCTCGACACCATTAACACACCTCAAAGTAGCATCAATAGGACTAGCAACTACGGTGAAGTGATTTCGAGACATCATCTCTCTGATTCTGATATCCTAGAGATGCTTTAAACCTACACTTGTTTGTCTAGCATCCTACCCCTGATACATCATTCAACCATACATATAAGTTGTACGCTTTGCTGTCGACCTTTGAAGTGCAGATTCTCAAAGTGCAAATTGCTTCGGCTCCGGAATTCTCTAAATTTGCAAACCCTCCCATATTAGCAACGGTAATGCTAATACTCCGATTTCTACTAATACGATGAACGACAATGTAGACCACAATTGGATATTTAGGGTGTCCCAATCTACCAGATGCAGGAAAACCTCTAACTGATGAGTTCCACAAAGTTTTTCTCTGAATGCCAATTGCTTACGTTATAAATGTAGTCACATGTTGTGTATAAATGTAGTCACAACCCCATATTCCAACAGGCTAGGGTCTACAGTGGATGCATGGTCGATTTCAAGTGATATTGTCTTGCAGAGCTCAATTCTTTCTCAAATTGGGCTTCCAAAGAATCTACTTCCCTCGTGACCCACAAATACCGCCTCAAGACGCAAGACACACCTTATACCCTGTCCTGATCTATAATTTGTGGTGGAAACTCACTACAATCTAAATCATCGCGTCTATAAATTATGTTGATGGGAGTCAATATGTGTGCGTGTATGGGTGTGGTTTCTAATTTAGGAATAAGGTTGACATTTTCATGGATGGGTTGGGTCAGTACCGTTAATCCACTGTTTTACAAGTACTACACTGTTCGGAGCATCTCATTCCTTATCCGACGCTTTAACGATTCTCCCAGCTTACCGACTTCATGATGATGATTTTTTTTTTATTTGGGCACAAGACCTACAGTTCTGAGTGTAGGAGGTTAGTTGATTATATCGGCTTCAGTATTTCACGAAAGTTATCTCGGCGTTATTTGAAACCAAGATGGTTCTCTAAAATGTGATGCACTTTAAGAAGAAAACTATTATATTAGTTCAAATACCTGGTCTAATTATAGACCGGGAATTGTATGTCGCACTTAGTATGGGTGTATTAAACAAGATTGGAATTTATGGTATTATTTTTAGTTCTGTTGGTAGAATCGTTTCAATACAACATGGGTGTTACATTTCATGAACACAAATATCAATATTAACAATAATATGAATGTTATAAGGAATTCATAATATAACATAATATAATATAATATAATATAATATAATATAATATAATATATTATTATTGTTAGAAACCGTGCTTACTAGGGCAGCGAATTGGCAGAATCGTTAGCACAGAATTTAGATTGTGAGCTCAAATTCCGGTGAGGCCGACTTTGCCCCTTTCATCCTTCCGTAGTCGATAAAATAAGTACTAGTTGAACACTGGGGTCGATGTGATCGACTTACCATCTCCCACGAAACTGCCGGCCTTCTGCCAAATTTTAAGACCAACAATATATATATAATTATATATATATGTGTATATATATATATATATATATATATATATATATATATATATATATACATATACATACATACATATATACATACATACATACACACACACACACGCACACACACACACACACACACACACACATATATATATACATATATATATATATATATATATATATATATATATATATATATATATATATATATATATATATATATATATATATATATATATATATATATATATATATATATATATATATATATATATATATATATATATATATATATAAGATAAAACTTACTTGCAATTGGACGCGTAGCGTTCGATGATATAATAATACAAAGAATATGTATGCATGTATACCCGCATATATGTACGTACTTATATCTACATGTGTATATAGATGCATATCAGGGTACACGGCGTTAGAAAAATGAACTACAGACAACGGAAAAAACACATAGGAAAACAGATAGCCTCTTGGAATTAATCCTTCGTCAGCTGCCTCTATTCTAACTAGACGTTTCGAAGATATGGCAGAACGTACTCTAGAATAGTCTCTTCTTGAGTAGTGGATCGACCCACTAAACAGAGGATTCCCAGGTGGCAAACACAAACCAAGACAGGAAAAAATGGACTGTGAAAACAACATTAAAAAGCCGTGGGGCCAAACGCGAATCTGGTATTGAACGCTAGTGATAGGACGAAGCTGGCCGGAGAAAAGACAGTTCGTCTCGCCTTCATGGTGGCTGGAGTGAAAAGAGAGAGTTGACCACAGGTCACACGTGAGCAGAGAGGATGGTAGAGGGAAGAAGTGGAACAAGGAGGAAGAGAGAGATGTGTATAGCAGTAGTGAAGTAGAAGCCAGGACAACAGAAGGAAGCAGAGCGAGAGGGGGAGATGGGTAAGAGGACAGATAGATAGGTAGATAGATAGAGGGATAGATAGGTAGATAGATAGAGAAAAATAGATAGATAGATAGCAGTGAAGTAGAAGTCAGGACAACAGAAGGAAGCAGAGCGAGAAGGGACCCATCTCCCCACTGATATGCATCTATATACACATGTAGATGTATGTACATATATGTGGGTATACATGCATACATATTATTATTATTATTATTATTATTATTATTATTATTATTATTATATATATATAAATATATATATATATATATATATATATATATATATATATATATATATATATATATATATATATATATATATATATATATATATATATAGCAATAACGGCAGTAATAGTAGTGGTAGTTACGAAGAAGACAACCCCAGAGGGGCCAACAACAGGAATACTAGCCTCCTTGACACTCAATTCTTCAACATACATGACAAAACTTATGATATGAGCCGGGTATACCCGACAACATTACCCTTTAACAAAAGAGTCTGCATCCCTAAACATACTCATGACCACATGGAAGCACAGTTCACTATAGCTAGGACAAAACTTAGACAGATTTTAGAATTATACACTAAGAGACAGAGACAGAATAAGACAGAGGCCCAACAACTTGGGAATATACCCGCAAGTGGCCTACACAAGCTCATGCAGCGCACGAAAAAGGGAGAAGTGGTATGCCTTCCCACAGATAAGTCCGGCAGAATGTCAATAGACAGCCTGCCGAACTATATCCAGGCAATGCAACCTCACATCGCCAATACGAAGGTAACAACCTTACAGGCGCATGAGGAAAGAGAAAAAGTCCTCAATGCCCACATGATGATGTGGACAATTGTCCTTAGACCCCAGAAGCGCACAGCCAACAACTTCCAAGCCTGGAACAATGATATCCCGACGCTGTATGGGCTCCGTAAGGACCACAAAGTAACAACTAATCCTGTAGTGGGACCACCAACAAGACCAGTCTGTGGAGCGAATGTCGCTAGTAACTACAGGATCTCCTACTTCCTCTCAATGATCATACGCCCCATAATCCAGATGTCACCTGATGTCTGTGACAGCACGGAAGATCTCCTCAGCAGGATCAACGACTGCAACAACACTTGCAACCTGACAGGGTGTATAGTGGGTAGCATGGATGTGGTATCACTATACCCATCTATCGACGTGGATTTTGCAGTGGAAAAGTGCGTGGAAATGATCAACGAGAGCGAAGTAGAGTTCCAAAAAGTCAACACAGAAGAACTGGGCCTCCTACTTAGATTGACATATGACGATGCATATCTAGATAGATACGACCTTAGAGATTTCTGCCCTAGTAGACGTCTAAGAGGTAGACCACCCACAATTACCTCTATGGCTAGGAAGACCCCTATAGAGAGATGGAGTGGATGGACCAGAGCCATACGGACCCCCACTAATATCCACCAGGTAAAGAAAATGATCGCACATGCACTAGGAGCTAGTATAAAGGTCACCCTAAAAGGCCACACCTTTAAATTTAACAACAAATTATACGCCCAGGACGAGGGGGCAGCCATCGGGGTTAGTATCGCCGGTGATGTGGCCAATCTTTTCATGGTATGGTGGGACAGAAGGCTTAAGGAACGCCTGACACAGAACTCCATACTCGTGAATGTGTACTCTCGATATGTCGATGATATCAACTTAGTGGTAAAGACACCCCCACAAGAGAGTACCCCTGAAATAGAAATAGAAACTAAGACTATGGAGAGCATCCAGCGAATAGCTAACTCCATCCACCAGAGTATTAGAGTTACGATAGACTACCCTACTAAACACCCTAACCATAGATTACCTGTATTAGATACTGAACTCTGGCTAGAAACTAAGAACAATAAAACCAGAATCCTCCATTCACACTATACAAAACCTATGGCCTCCAAGTACCTGACCCACCGGAACTCGGCTATTGCGGACAATGCCAAATTCAACATATTGATGGCAGACCTCGTCAGAGTAATGCGAAATGTCTCCTGCATGTGCGACCCTACAGAATTAAAGAGACATATACAACATTTCGTCCACCGCATGCAGTTCTCGGGTTACAGCCATAAAGAAAGGATCAGGGTTTACAAAGGAGCTATGAAGAAGTTTGAAACAATCAAACGCAACGATAGGAATGGGATTTGCCCACTCTATAGGAGCAAATCATGGAACACCATAGAAAGAACTAAGAAGAAAATAGGGAAGGCAAGCTCATGGTACAATAGCCACAAGTACCAAAGCGTCATGTTCGTCGACACCACCCCTAGAGGCGAACTGGCGTACCGCTTTAGAAGGGCCCTAGACAAACTTAAGCTAAGAATTAAGGTTGTTGAAAGGCCAGGCAACCCGATCAAATCCCTTATCAGTAGAACATACCCTTTCAGTAGAACCCCCTGCACTGATAGGAACTGTATCGTATGTAGATTTAGCCCACAAACGAACTGCAAAACCAGAAATGTGGTCTATAGTATAAGATGTACAGAGGGACGATGCAGAAATAAGACAACGACATATGTAGGCGAAACAGCAAGGAGTATAGGGGAGCGGGCAAACGGACATTGGAGGGAACTTAAGGAAGGGAAGAACTCATCAGTTCTGTACCAGCACGCTGAGCAAGAACATGGAGGCTCAATCAACAACATAGAAATTAAAATCTTATCTACACATAGCAGTGATGCAGCACTTAGACAAATTACTGAAGCTACACACATAATAGAAGGGAAACCTAGCCTGAATAGGAAACTAGAATGGAACACTAACATACGCCACTAACAAACCTAACATCTGACAACTAACATCTGACAACATGTTACCCATAAAACAATAATAGGAACAAAGTATAATACAATACATAGATAAACAAATGGAATTAAATACTACATACGTTAACAAAATTTAATTAAACACATTAAAAAAAAAAAAAAAAAAACACACACACACACACACACACACACACACACACACACACACACACACACATGAACATATAAATAAATAAAAACTAATACAAATGAACACGTATTAACAGAGAATATAGGTGATACAGACACTCCCCATACACACATGCACTTACAAAAGACACAGACACATTGAAGGACACGCATGCGTAGACACATACAATAGGAATACAAAATACAAAATGGCTGATAGTTAGCAAGGTGAGACACACATAAGAAAGAAGGAAACAAAGGACCACTGATGAGGTCACAGAAGTGTGACGAAAGAACTCTGGCCGAAATAAGATTAAGATTAAGATTAATGTAATATAAAGCTGAAAAAAAAAAAAAAAAATTAACACCAAATATACAGTGCGTGTGTTTTTATTGGCTAAACTGGCAATATGACCATCCCCAAGTACAACAACATCTGTTTCAACACACGATTTCACATAAAAAATCTTGCAAAACAAATATATATATATATATATATAGGTAGATAGATATATATACATACATACACACATACAAGATACACGTCAGAACGAATCTCAGAAATAACACACACGTACACTCTCACACACATACATATAAATATTAAAGTTAAACGCATTACAAATTCATCACTAAATTGTTGTTGTAAAGTGTATTTGTTAATAGCCATCTTCAGAAAACCATGGCAGTAAATAGTAGCATCTAGTGGTGTATATCAATATATATCGGTATCTAGTGGTAAATAGTTGTATGTATCAGTACAATGTTATTTACATTATTTACATTTGACGGATATTTGTCCTCATCTTGTTTGTTGTTAACACAACGTTTCGGCTGATATACCCTCCAGCCTTCGTCAGGTGTCTTGGGGAAATTTCGAACCTGGGTTCTCATTTCTAACGATGTTACTATTATTATTATTATATTATTATTATTATTATTATTATTACTATTATTAATCAGGTCGCTGCCGTGAATCGAACTCGGAACCTTGGGGTTAGTAGCCCGCGCTCTTAACCACTACGCCATATGCCATATAGAACTGCAGTACAATGTTGTGGACAATGGAAGGTAGAGGTAAATTTGTGCGACCGGCTTATGACAGCCATTGTATTTATAAATTTGCATTTTTGGAAACTTTAAATTTATTGACTCCCATAACCGTATTGCCCAACACAAACTTTACATGCCAGAGAGGTTGATGTGGGAGTTGTGGCTGTTCAGTGGGTTTAGAATGGAGGGTTTCAAGGGGGATTCTAGTAATCTTAAAAATGGCAATGATTTTTGTTGAAATCAGTCATCGGCAAACTGCGACCCGCACCACTTTATGAATGGTACATTTAAACGAAAAGTTACCTTTAATGAGGCATGTCACTTGCGGCCTGCTTCTCACTAATACACAAACGCTGCACGACAACGGGCGTTGGAGCGTTTAAAAACCCATAACTTAGCGGTTCGGCAAAAGAGGCCTGTAGAATAAGTGATAGGTTTAAAAAGAAAAAAGAAAAGGGATTGAGGTCTATTCATTCGACTAAAAGTTTCTCAAGCTGGTGTCCAAGCATCCCACAGTCGGATCTGTTCAGTTTGTCTCACAGATTTTTTAATTAATTTTTTAAGACTAAACAGTTTGAAACTTCGTATACTGGTGGAATGTCTTATGCGGAACACGATTTACTTCGAACATTTTTGACAAAATTTGGTATTTTAGAAGTCATTTCGTGTTAATGTCGTATTTGGGTAATTTCAACTAATCAACGGCGTGTATTCGGTTGATGAAAGCGACTGTTGATTGCGATAGTAATCGAAGAGGAACAACTTCCGGTTCACTTCTACTAAATGTCGCCACTCTGTTTCAATCGTATGTCGAGTGAAGATGATGCCACCTTTATCCTGCCTTCCTTTCTAGTCAGCACCGTGCACTCCTTACCCTTTCCCTCCCTTCTGCACAATCAACTAGCAACCAGAGAGTAAACTTGTCACTGCCACTACAATTACCATAGTTTCCGGTGCATAAGCCGCTATGTGTTTTGTTTCACCCTCATGTTTTGATAATGTTATTTTTAATCCAATAAAGACTTTTATATTGACGAAATGTGTTTGTTGTTGATTACAGTAAGATAAAATCATGACAATAACAATGCATCTCATAGTTGTAAAATAAGTAATTTTAAAACAACATTTACGTCAACAACAAAAATGCTAGCTGCGAACTTGTTGCTCTATAGGTCTTTTAAACAGCGGTGCACTTTATGTGCGGATAAAACACTGATGTTGGGCAAACGAATAAGTATATGTAAGTAATATTTCTTCCTTCTTGGTTTTGATTCTTTGATGTTTACTGGTTATTCCGACGCGAGAATCCCCCTACCCGTAAAAAAGCGTGTAATATGCTACACAGGCAGTAAACAATCAATAAAATAGAACAGAGTGGTGACATTTAGTAGAGATGACTTAGAAGTCGTTCCTCTTCGATTACTATGGCAAACAACAATAGCTTTCTTCAACCGAATACACGTCGTTGATTGGTTGAAATTACCCAAATATGACAACTTTAACACAAAATAACTTCTAAAATACCGAATTTTGTCAAAATGTAAATCGAGTTCTGCGTGAGACATTCCACCATTATAGTTTTAAAAAATTATAAAAATCTGTGAACCAAACTGAACAGATCTTCACAGTCTATGAGAAAAACAAATAATGATATATGTATGTGCACACACATATACACACATATATGTAAACACACACATATATGTAAACACACACACACACACACACACACACATATATATGAAGAATGTTTAGAATTATGAACAAGTCACTGTTATACCTAAGAGGATTACAAAACCCTTATATATTTAGAAATAGCAGTCATAACCGCTATAAACCCATTTTTATCACTCATATATATATATCTATACATATAAATTTGACATGGGTGAGTCTTTCTTGTATATTTTCTTTCTTGGGATTCACGGTCAAGCGGCTGGGTGGAATTGCGTGAAAAATTACACAGATGTGTAGAATGATCCGGTGGTGTTGGTGGGCTTCGTATTTTTTCATAGCTTCCAAGGTTACCAAGATAATCTACTATAATAATACTCTTGTGTTTATGAATGAGTAAGGAAGGGGTAATAGATGAATAAAGAAGGAAGGGGTGATGTCATATTTGGTAGTGGGATGATAGAAACTGTACGCTGAAAAAATAAATCAAACAGCGTTTCAACTCTGTGTATTTGATATTTACTTGCCAGCTCCCGTACTTAGCCACTGCCACCTTTATGAGGTCCTACGTCGAAAGAGAAGGAAACAAACTGGAAACAAGGATGTTAGTTGCGGATAGATTTTTCACAAAAAATTTAGTAATAAAGGAATTGGTTTTGTACCTTATTTATATATAAAATACTACAATTAGCCGTCATTTTTGACGGCACGGGGCCCAGCTAGTATATATATATATATATATATATATATATATATATATATATATATATATATATATATATATATATATATATATATATATATATGTGTGTGTGTATATATGCAGGTCTCGGCCGCTGTACATTTTCCCAGCCCTGTACATATATGCATATTCCTTTAATGGCCCTTCCGACCCACTAGTCAAGCAAAAATAGTATCATTTTATTACATCTTTCAACTCCCGTTCTAAAAACACATGATTCTCAGTCCCAGAACACGCAGTACCACTCTTAGCCCCACCCACGTCGCCTAAACTAATTAATTTGCTCCCAACCCATCAAATTCTCTTCCTCGACATTGCTATTGTCTCCACAATCAATCATCCAAAAAATTATTCACCTACTAGACCGCTACCTTGATCTTTAGAGAAAGAATTTTCATGCACCAGTGAATTTCATTTTCACAAACAAACACTTATGTCAGTTCAGTTGCCATACATCCACTCCACTCGGCCGCACACTACCCCACTGACTGGCAAATTAAAATTATCCAACTTTTTTTTTTTCAATCAGAAAATCAGATATTTATTTTTACACACTCCACCGAGCAACACGCTCTCCCTCACAAACCCACACATACTGATCTCCACCATATCATTGCCTTTAAATAAAGTCAATAAAGATAAAAGCAAACTGATTTCACCACACATATACACATACGCACGCGCGCGCATATATGCACACACACACACACACACACACACAAACATACAGACATATCCTTGTATACACACACACGTGCACCTGAACTAAATAATATACATACAACCTACATTTTAAAAAGAGAATTTGTCAGTTCAAGGATCCTTGTCCAGGAAGGAATTACTCGTGAATGTGTATGCGTGCGTTCGAGCGCCTGCGCATGTGTGTGTGTGTGTGTGTGTGTGTGTGTGTGTGTGTGCGTGTGTACGCGTGCGCGTGAGTAAGTATGCTTGAGTGTGTATGTGTGTCTATGCGTGTGCATGCGTGTGCATGTGTCTCTCTTTCTCTTTCTCTCTCTCTCCCTCTCTATCTCTCTATTTCTCTCTCTCTCCCTCTCTCTCTCTATTTCTCTCTCTCTATTTCTCTCTCTCTATTTCTCTCTCTCTCCCTCTCTCTCTTTTTCTCTCTCTCCCCCCCTCTCTCTCTCTATATATATATATATGTGTGTGTGTGTGTATGTATATCACAAACAATATTTGTACACTATTTTAGCCCTCACCATTTTACACCATGCTATCGTACACTATGTTACGCAGTCCAATACTGCGCCAAATCACCAAACTACGTTACACTAAATCCCACTGCTGTGCATTAGACCGTACCATACTGCACCATGCCACAGCACACCACACTGTATAACACTACAATCCACCACACCACAAAAGACTGGCACTCCGTCGATTACGCCAACGTGTGTTCCAGCTGATCCGATCAACGGAACAGCCTGCTCGTGAAACTAACGTATAAATGACTGAGCACTCGAAAGACACGCGTGCCTTTAATGTAGTTCTCAGGGAGATTCAGTATGGTGCAGAATGTGACAGGGCTGGCCCATTGAAATACAGGAATTACTCATTCTTGTCAGCTTGAGATTTCTGGAACAACGTGAAATAGTTTCTTGCTCAAAGACTCAACGCACGAAGGACACAACGCACCAAGAAGACAACGCATCAAAGACACAATGCACCAAGGACACAACGCGACCTTACGATCGTCATCCGAATACCCTAACCACTAAGTCACGGGTCTTCACTGCACCGCATCACATCCCATTTCGCTCCATTACATTGCTACACGACTTTAGTGCGATTGAATGATAAGGGCGTAACAACAAAGGGACGTTACTACAATCGTGGCAGTAATGGCGGTTGTGGTTGTTGTTGTGGTGGTTGTGGTTATGATGGTGGTGGTGGTGCGGTGGTAATAGTGGCAGTTAAAAGATAACATTGGTGTGGTGTCGTCATTAATAAAAGAGCGGCTAGATTTAACTTGACAACGACTGATAAGATGGGGGGGGGGGCGACGGTGTGGCGGTGAGCTTTTAATTGAAATGAGCTGGTTGGGATAATGGTGGTGGTTTTACAGTTAATTAAGGAATTAAGGTATTGGTTTTTCATAATCTGGAGACCAACATGGAGTGGACAAGGCTCTAGGTGAATGTCAATCTTGTTGTCGTTGTTGTTTAACCCCAGGCAAACCCGATGACGCTGTACTATAATATTACCAAATGTACCCTTCCTATTTTTTAAGGCGGTATGAGGAAAGTTTGGTTGCTATTTCAAGATGGCCAAGTGACTCTATTGTGACTCCCTCATTGTGTAATAAATAGTTGTTGGAGATTAGACCACAGCGCTGGTCAAGTAAGTGTTTGAAGTGGTCTCAATGTGGAGAAAAAAATTAATAACCCTTCTTTCGAAGACCACATAATTACTGAATAGGTAGGGTTAACAGTTTGACACTTTACTGCTATTTAAGTGGACATTAATGGACACTGATGGTATTAATAGAACGGAATGGGGCTAGTTGTAGTGGTTTTACAGCGCCAACCAGAAAATAATATACTCTAGTGGCTTTGATAAAGAATAGATATAGTGGTCCTGATGTTAGTGAAAACTAGACATTAATGGATGAAGACAGTGTACATCAGTAAGAGGAGGGTGCAGTGACATCTTTGATATAGTAAAAGGGATAACTGTTGTTATTGTTGCTGATAGCAGTGGTGGTAGTGGTGGTGGAGGTGATGCTGCTTAGCGCACTGCAATTCTTATTGACCAAGATCCTCTCAGTCCATTGATCTACAGGTTTCACTATCAGCAAGACCGCTGTACTATGATTAAAATATATACCAACCATGAATATTGCCTTTTAACCTGTGTGCAAGGAACAAAGGACCGCGACATTTTTCTTAGAGTGTGGTTTCAATGAGATTTAGCTGCTATCTTTTTACTGAGTCGTGTGACCGTGTCGTGCTATTTGGTCAGTAATTCTAGACTAAAGAAAAAGAGAGAAAGTGTGGATGTTTCCGATGGAGGAAACTGGACTCCAGTAGACAGAGATGGTCAGATGTGGGTGGAGACCAATGTTAATGTGTTGCTAAATTAATGGATTACATGGCTATTAGTGGTCAGAGGTGGTTATGATGATGGTGTTGTTATTGTTGTTGTTGTTAGTGGTGGTAGATAGTTACAAAGAGAGAGGGGAGAGGGGATGGAGAGAGTAAGAGAGAGGGTGGTGGAGAGAGTGGGAGCATAAGAGAGAACGAGAGAACAAGAAACACTATGAAAGAACGAAAGAGAGAGAGAGAGAGAGAGAGAGAGGAGAGAGAGAGAGAGGGCATTCTCTTTCTCTCTCTAAAACACACACAGTAGTCACTGGCACCATCACCAACACCAATAGTACCAGCATTGTCATTGCCACCATCACTATCAGCATCATTACCACCACCACCACCACTACCATCAGCAACATGAAAGTCCCTAACATTATATCCACCAGCACCCCACTTCCACCCCCACCACCGCTACCACCACTTTTAGCAGAAGCATCGACCATTACCACCACCTACAACATTGATTGTGGTGTTAGTGGTACTGTGGTGGTGCTAGGTATTGTGGAAGCAGCAGCAGTAGCATTGGTAGTAGTAGTAGTAGTAGTAGTAGTAGTAGTAGTAGTAGTAGTAGTAGTATTAGTAGTAGTAGTAGTAGTAGTAGTAGTAGTAGTATTAGTAGTGGTGGTGGTGGTGGTGGTGGAAAAATTTATGAACCCATGTTTTTCACTGTGAACTACTGTGCAAATTCATTTGTTAGTGTGTTGTGTGTGTGTGTATGAGAGAGAGAGAGAGAGAGAGGGAGAGAGAGAGAGAGAGAGAGAGAGGGAGAGAGAGAGAGAGAGAGAGAGAGAGATAGAGAGATAGAGAGAGAGAGAGAGAGAGCGTGTGAGTGTGTGTGCCGAAGCGAACGTGTGTATGTGTGATTGATCAAGTGGTTAAGAACTTGATTTTGAAATAAGGCTGTCTCGGGTGCGATCCTTCTGCGTAGCATCTTGGTTAACTTTCTTTTTACCGACGGTTTCTCATAGCCTTGAGCCGACCCAAGCCTTAAAGAGACTAGAGGAGGGGCGTTTAATCAATTAGTGAGTTATCTTCAATTTGATATAGATCTCTGAGGAAGTGAGTCATAGAAAACTTATATGCTCCGGATTGCATAATTCGACCATTGTTTTCCCCGAAACACGTATAAATGACATGATCAAACAAGTTATGACCCGAATCTCCTGTTTTAATGATCCTCTATGTACTCTGTAAACTTTCTAACTCTGGAAATCAATGAAAAGAAGCTTGAATTGTAATACTCAAGTTCTCTTTTCGGCTTTCTCTTTTGATGTATAAAGATGTCCATGGAATTCTAAATACTGGTTATATATTATAGGATTTAATTTAAACCTTGGTTTAGCTCTAGTATATATGTATATACAATTATAAATGTAAGTATGTATGCACGTGTGCATGTGTATGTGTATTTTCGTGGTCTATATTTATGTGGTCTGTATTTACAGGTCTATATTCCAGATTTATCTATCATATATCTGATCTTTTTTTTTGCTGTTGATATTGTGTAAGAGTTTCGCTGTTTGTTTCGAAGAATGAAGTTTTCAGACCTTCAGAATATGGAAAAGATTTCGCTTCAGTGTCGTTGCATTCATCGTGGACGATAAAGGCTTTGCTGCCTTTATGAAACACACACATACACGCACGCACACACACACACATGAGTGTATGTCTCCTCTATCTGTCTATCTATATACTTATATATATATATGTGTGTGTGTGTGTGTGTGTGTGTGTATCTGTTTTTGTATGTATGTATGTGCGTGTTTGTGTGCCTGAGTGTGTGTGTGTGCGCGCTTGTTTAAATAATTGATGAATGAAACGGAATTGTCGAACTGAATAAAGGCTAGTCCTAGCCTTTATTCAGCACGACAATCATTTCGACCCATCCTGCAACTGTCCGTTATGGGTAGGGTAGTGTGTTGCATCAATCTGTGCAGTTTGTGTCACATCAGGTACATGCATAAAAAGGGGATGTCCCTTTACTGAGTTCTCTTAGGCAGGTTGTTCATACCAGTTATATTTTGGTAATTACTGGCTGATGGGGCTAGCTACAGTTGTCCGTGAATATATTACTTAAGCTTAAAATCCTACAATCATAAAATATACAACCTGGAGTGTTCACTCCTGGACATGAACACACACTCACACAGGCGTACAGAGAACGCACGCACAAACACACACACACAGACACACACACACACACACACACATACACACACACACGCACGCATATATACATACACACATGTATATATGTATATAGTGAGGAAGAGAGAGAGAGACACACACAGACCGACAAATAGAAAGGAGGAGGGAGATAAATGAGAGAAAATTCAATGAACATAATTTAAAATCACAACAATTGTTTCGATACATTTTTGCACATGTACTGCATTGGTCAGATTTGTAATCATTAGCTACATGTGTGTGTATATATATATATATATGTATATATATATATATATATATATATATATATATATATATATATATATATATATATATATATATATATATATATAAATAAATATATATATATATACATGCACACACACACATATATATACAAATACACATCTATCTATCTATCTATCTATCTATCTATCTATCTATCTATCTATCTATCGGACCGGGACCTATGGACAACTTCCAGAGATCCCTGGCCTGGCAGTGTTATCGAGAAGCACTACCCGTTCGGGATAAGCTCTACAGTCATGGCTCAAGAAACACGGGGCCGACCTGTCCGAGATGCCGGCAGAGCGACGAAACCGTTCTGCACGCACTCGTACAGTGTCCCACCATTTCCGAGCTGTGGGCTTACGTCGAACAACTGCTATCGCGTGTGGGACGAGTCGGTCTATCAGCCGAGTCTATCGTGAATATTGTCGCGCCTCCTTCCTTTAAACGGGAAGGAAGAGCTATTTTCATCGTACTTGTGGCTATGGCGAAAGAATGTGTATGGTGGACGCGTCTGAAAGGTCTAGAGACAAAGACTTTCCTCTCTGGGCAATCTCTCATCAACTTCTTCAAGTATCACCTGAAGAGGAAGGTGAGAGTAGAAAGGGAAGTCTTGTCTAGTGAATGCTTCAAAAAAAGATGGGTGAATGTAGCAAGGATGGCACGTGTGAACGACGGAGCCATCTTGAGCATAACCCTATGAACTAAAAAAAAAAAAAAAAAATCCAAGAAAAAAAAAGAGAGTCACTTACTGTTATAGTTTCTTCAATGAGAATATTGACCAAGGTTACCGTGGTTTTTTCCGCAGGCTTTTCTTTCCACGGCCAAACCTAAACTGTCCTCCCCTCCTTTTACACGAGAACATTACTGTGTGATACACGATCCCTATTGATCGCCCTTTTTTTTTTTTTTTTTTTTGATCCCTTTTGATCGAACTACCCCCTTTTCCTTCCTACGATCCCTTTTGATCGACCCCCCTTTTTTTTCTCTTTCCCCCTCCCAAAAAGAAAAGCTCTACATTGTATTTGTCCCATCTTCGTTGAGCCCTGTGTGGCTAATAAAAGAAATGTATCTATCTATCTATCTATCTATCTATCTATCTATCTATCTATCTATCTATGTAGCTAGCTAGCTAGCTAGCTATATACATGCTTACATACATACATAGTTCTGGTAAAATGTCGCAATGTTATAGGCATATGAAATAACTGCTCTACTAAGGATCTAGTTTATTTTTCTCTCTCTGAAGAATGGAATACACCGCTACTATCTGAGAAATGCACCGTATGTTCATCTATTCTTGAATAAACATTAGGAAACTATCTGTACACATAAGTGCTTACTCCCTTCTGTTTTATAATGCACTCTATTTTAACAACTTTATTGTAACAACTCAACACTTATATTTAAATACATAAATTTCATGGCAGACACATCCACACCCACACCCACATATACATACACATACACACAGAAATATATATGTGAGTGTGTGTTGTGTGTTTATATATATATATATATGCATATATATATATATATATATATATATATATATATATATATATATATATATATATATATATATATATATATATATATATATATATGGTGGTTGTCTACTCCTTAAACAGAGTTTGACCACCTCCTGCACCTACACCTTAGCCCTTTCATGGCGTCTGATGTGGCTTTTTAAACCAGACAGTGTTTTGAAAAAACACCCACACAGATTGCACCTCTGATTTGCACTACCAATACCTGCAAGTAAGTTCTGCTCATTGTGGATCCTAACATGTCTTTTAAGACCCCCATTGGGTTTGCAAACCCTCTGGCACACACCACATTCAAACGTGTGCACAGACATATAATCATAATATATATATACATGGGCATATATTTATGCATACACATACTCTGAGTTTAACTCCATCCTTTCCACTCCCACTCATTCGCACACTCATCTATTTGTACCCACTCACACGCAGACACCCCCTGAGTGTCACTCAATCGATCACTCATTCGACCACACACTAACCAACTAATGCAGTCGCTCGCTCGCTCACTCACACACTGACTGACTGACTGACTGACTGACTCACTCACTCACTCACTCACTCATCACTCACTCACTGAAATACTCGCGTACGTGCTGAGTGTAACACTCACTCAGTAACCCAAATCAATGGATCTCCCTAAACTGCCCACCGCTGCCGTTTCTTTCTTTCTTCCTTCCTTCCTTCCTTTCTTTCTTTCTTTCTTTCTTTCTTTCTTTCTTTCCCCCTCTCTCTACCTCCTCTACTCCTCCTCTCTCTGTTTGATACATGCTGCTCTTACCTTCTACCTCACAAACACGAACACGTATTCTAGATGGATCTCCGTCTCTTTCGAAGATGCAGATTCAGTCATCAAATTAACATATATGTCGGCTGAGTATTCCAAAGACACAAATGCTATTAATGTAATTCTCAGGCAGGATCAGCGGAGCACAGTATGACAAGGCAGCCCCGTTTGAATTGCAGGTATAGTCCATCTGATGTGCTTCTATACAGTTTCACTCGGCTCAGTCTCACGCACAACGTGTAGATCAAGGTGTAGATAACGTTTGCCTAAGATGACACGCTGCAGTATCGAGCCAATCTCTTGTGCCCTTTCCCACTACTGCGCGCGCGCGTGTGTGTAAGCGCGCGTGCGCGTACGTGTACGTGTACGTGTGTGTGTGTGTGTGTGCCACTTGGAAGCGGTATTTCAGCACGGGCCGGACCATGAACGGGTATGAGTATTTTGTGGTTGTAGGCATTTGACTGTTATCATGTTATGTATATCTACGCTTGTGTGTACGTGTAAGTAAATTAATTGGAGTTAGCTTTATAAGATTGGCAGATGCATACATACAAACATACGCACATGCATACATACAAACATACGCACATACATACATACAAACATACGCACATACATAGGTGCAGGAGTGGCTGTGTGGTAAGAAGCTTGCTTCCGAACCACATGGTTCTAGATTCAGTTCCACAGCGTGGCACCTAGGGCAGGTGTTTTCTCCAATAACCACGGGTCGACCAAATCCTTGTGAGTGGATTTGGTAGACGGAAACTGAAAGAAGCCTGTCGTATATATTATATATGTACTTGTGTGTCTGTGTTTGTCACCCAACCATCGCGTGACAACCGATTTTGGTGTGTTTTCGTCCCCGTAACTTAGCATTTCAGCAAAAGACACCGATATAATAAATACTAAACTTACAAAGAATAAGTCCTGGGGCCGATTTGTTCGGCTAAAGTCGGTGCTACAGCATGGCTGCAGTCAAATGACTGAGACAAGTAAATGAATAAAAGAATATATTTGTTCATACATACTTGCATAAATACATACATGCATGCATTTATTAATGCTATCCATGAACATATAGACATAGACATACATGCCGTCATCCATGCATATATAATTATACATACATACATACATACATACATAAATACATACATACATGTGTATATATATATATATATATATATATATATATATATGTATATATATACATGTATATATATATAGATATACACAGATGTATATACACACGCGCGCGCAGACACATATACACGTATACAGACACGTGTATACATGTATACGAACATATTTGGTATATTCGATTGGACGCTAGATGAGATCTGACGAATTTGACGTTAAAATCCGAAAATTGTTAACCAATAACAAGAATGTCTCCATCGACATTGATGTAGGTTACTTTTACTTAAAAACAGAAACGAAGTGACAGAAGTTTACTTTGATTCAAAGAGTCTTTGAATATCGCCTCATATCCCTTTCCACAATATCGACTAAACGCTAAATATCGAAGTCCTGCCTGAATCAAGTCTATATATGAGAGGCCGATAACATCATGGAAGTTGGAAACTTTCTGACTGGTAATCGTTGATGTGCAACCAGAAAAGTTGCACAGCAGTACCACGACAAATCCTTAGAAGAGAAACTAAGGCGTATACACACTAACAGAAGGTATTGCATGACTATGCTATTAGGAAACTTCAGTGCGATATTGAGATAGTTGTTTACCGGAATATTAGCTGCCGTTTTGAAGGGTGTGCTTTTGGAATACTAGAGCGTGAGATGAGAAGGTATGTGATGCATTAATGTGTTATGGAGGGAGGCAAGCCACCGATATGCAACCATCGACGCAGGCTCTGTGGAACTAATATTGAAGATGTTACACACATCATAAGTAGCTACACGCAAGTGTCTTCACAGAATTACCTGTCTATGAAACATGATGTCGTGGCCAGAAAAGAACACTGATGAAATGTCCATGTCAAGACTTCGATAAATTGCAGGACGACAGGACATGCATAATGAACTGTAACGGAGAAGGAAAATATGCACAATCCTTGAAATCGGTTACTCAATCGATGTTCGGTGTTAAAAACTACTGGAGAGAGATGTGCACCAACTCCATTTAGGTTACGACTCAAGATCTCAAACAATAATTACTGGTGCACTTGTCTATACATCATCATCAGCATCAATCCCGAGAAGCTGTAAATCAAAGCTAGCAAAGATACCGTCAAAATTTGCCAAACATCCAACAGATTTAGCTTGTCATATTACATATGCAATGGTATTCATTCTTGAGCTCACGTGTGCGGATGCGTACACGAATAAGTACATATACATACACACATAAACACAGAGAGAGACACACACATAGACACCACGCACAGACACAGATACACACATACACACACACACACACACACACACACACACACACACACAAAGGTATATATATGAATTAATTCTTATATATATATATATATATATATATACACACACAAACACACACACACACACACACACACACACACACACACACACACACACACACACATATGTATATATATGTATATATATACAGATATAGGGCAGGGAATCGTCAATTAGTAATAAAATTAATAATTAACAATTTTGCCAAATAGTTCAGTATGAAAAAACCTTTATCGGTAAAACCATTTATAATCATAAATATACAGGGATTAGCTTGAGTTGCTTCTTCAACATACTGAAAATTTAGAAATAGCAGTCAAAGAACTACTGATTCCAAACTACAAATTTTTTCTCTAACGGATGGCGATATTTATGGCACACACAGAACAAAAAACAGTTCTGTGTGTGCCATAAATATCGCCATCCGTTAGAGAAAAAATTTGTAGTTTGGAATCAGTAGTTCTTTGACTGCTATTTCTAAATTTTCAGTATGTTGAAGAAGCAACTCAAGCTAATCCCTGTATATTTATGATTATATATATATATATATATATATATATATATATATATATATATATATATATATATATATATATATATATATATATATATATATATATATATATATATACATATATATACATATGCAAAACAAGGTGAAAATAATGGCCATTGCATAGTTTTCTTTATTGCAGCAAATTTGAATTAAAGGTGCTTCCAATAATCATTATAGGTTCGTTATTGATAGGTTTACTCAATCGGTCCATTGATCGGATGGGAAAAATTGAACGCTCTAAAAAGTTAATGCTACTTCCGTCAATCATTTCTGGTTATAATCGAGCAGACGACTGAAGGAATTGTATGGGTGCAGTGGCGGAATAAAGGGACGCAAGAGAATCAGTATAAGGTAAGTGGAATATATATATATATATATATATATATATATATATATATATATATATATATGTATTCAAGTTTATCCCATGATAGTATCTAAATTCAAATGATAGTGTCTACTTTCATGGGTGAGTAATTCGAAATATAAAACAAATAAAAACACACTCACACATACATACATTCATTCATACATGCGCACATACATATATGCATGCATACATACATACATGCATACATACATACATAGATACATACATACATATGTATGTACATACATACATAGATACATAGATACATACGTACGTTCATACATACATTCATACGTACATACATACATAGATTCATACATACATACATACATACATACATAAATACATCCATACACTCAGCATAACAAAATATTTCCCGAAGACTTGAAGACAATAGTACCAACATAAAGCACAGCGTCTCTACGACCCATGACCGCTACATTACATCACGGGTCGAAGGCTATACATTTTCAATCCAACAACAGGGGATTGCTGCTAAATACCCAATAAACAAAGGAGACAGTGAAAAACTTCTGGTTTCGAAATGCAGCCAAAAATGTTGATTGTCATATTTCTGAGGAAGTTATACCACATCTGATTAGCAACTGCTCCAAAATGTCACCAAAGTGTTGCTTCCCTATGTGACATGGCTTACGTTGTCACAAAAACAATACACAATGCCGATCGGAAGAAAAAATACCGGAATAAGTACAGAGAAATCTCTCGATGTTAAATACATACACACATTTCAACACAAGGAATACTGGTGGAACATTTTCATCAAAACAACTCTCAAGTGTTAACATAAACGTCGGATATTGTTGTTTGAGATGAACAAGAAAAAATATGTATCCTCAAAGAGGTCAGCCGATAATTATGGATAAGATGAAGATGATAATTATGGATAATTGCTCTGAAACCCCTTGATTCTATATCCAGATATAAATTCCCATTTCTAACAATAATAATTAGTGCAGTTGGTTTTATGCCCTAAATCACAGCCTGGATAAGCTAGGGTTTTCAGAAAAATAAATCAATCAAATAACTCGTACATTATAAATACAATCTGTAAGTGGAACCGTAGAAATATGCAAGACTTTCCTCAGGTTTAAAATGTGACATTGTTTTTTGTTATCAGCATTCCATAAATAGGGCTTGGTATCTTTACTAGAAACCAGTTAGATCTTGAGAGAAAGAATCCAAATAATTAAATTTAGACGGGAACATACACACACACACACACACACACACACACACACACACACACACACACACACACACACACACATACACACATACATATGTATATATGTATATAATATATTCATAGACACGCACTGTAAGAAGTTTTAATCTGTTCCTCGCCCATGAACCGCTCTAACTTTCATATCTCTCAGAGATAAGCTGCAGACAAAGAGACATTTACTATTCTGTTAGTGCTTAGCATGAATTATGTTAATTATTTAAGCAAATTTAATATAGGTATAATCTAGAGTGTGTTGACCAAGGTGACCACTCCTGACTCGTAAACATCAGCAATCTGGAAAAGCTTTGGAACTAAGGTTCCTGAAAATCGATCAATATTGTACCTGTGCTACCGAGGATCTTGTCTGGCCAAAACAGCCTTTGTATCCCAAAGACTGGCATTTCTTGTCAGGGGCAGAAACTATTTTACGCCACACCTTCTGACATCGCAGGAGACCCACGTGGAAGCACTGCTCACAAAGCTGGGACGTCCACTCTGCTACATTCAGAGACTTGTTGGGCCGCATCTAGAGAAGGACCAATCGACTGATTGACATCAAATCATATATAGACATACTTCAGTCTCTGGCCCACACGGATATTGACACCGCTTTCTGTCTGTCTTTTCTACCGATACTAAAATTACCTCTGTTCCTCGGGTCTGACTGGTACTTCCGATTCACATATCTCTTCACTTCTTGTCACCTTTCTTGTGTCCAAACACCACACCCCATACTAAAACCTCTCATTAGTTTTTTTTTCTCATAACATCATCTTTCTATAATCGTTTCACATCTCATGTCTCTACCGTAGATGCTGATTTGTTTAAACGGAGCACAAAAGGCATCATTAAACTCACGGATACATATTTATACTGATACACACACGCGGACACACAAACACGTGCGCGCAACGCTCACACACACACACACACACACACACACACACAAACACAACCACACACGTGTTTTTATATACACATACAATCATATATTTAGGTAACACAATCAGAAATCAATTCCGAAATGTCAGTTTCTCTCCTAATTTTCATTCTATTACAAAAAAATGTGGCAAACACAGCTCAACCTCGCCTCGCCGATCACAACTTCCCGTGAATACTTTATTACACACACCACACACATCTATCTATCTATCTATCTATCTCTCCTTGCACACATTCTCTTTCTCTCTCTCCGTATATAGATATGTGCGCTTATATGTGCGCGTAATGTTTATATACTCCATTATATGACTAATTACCATAGCCGTCACTCGAACTGCTATAACCGATTGTGAAGGGAACTTCACATCAGTTTGTACCATGCTTTCGCTAAATGTTTTAGGTGCCTGTGTAGCCGCAAGAAGAAATAAATGTTCCACTCCCACTTCAAAACATTTAGGATGAAACTGAAACAGCTGGGGAGAGAGAGGGAGAGAAATAGAGAGAGAGAGATGGTGGTTGACCATGCACTAGACTGAAACTTGTTTTACATGAGTCGACTGGAGTAACGCATCGGTCCTTTCAGGAATCGAACTAACGTTTTTATGATCGTGAGTGCAACAGCTCTAACCTATAGGTCACGTCGCCCCACAAGTGTGTTTATATATATATATATATATATATATATATATATATATATATATATATATATATATATATATATATATATATATATATATATATATATATATATACATGTTACATATAAATATATGTATATATATATATATATATATATATTTATATATATATATATATATATATATATATATACATGTTACATATAAATATATGTATGTCGTTTTGGCTGTTGTTGCTGTCAGACCTGATTAAAAACATCTCTGGTCAAATCTTTGTTTCCATGAATATTCTACTATTTTTTATCTGGCATAATGTACCCTGCACTACATCACCGAATGTTGCCTTCCATATTTTAACATAAAATAATGTGAACTGAAGGACTTGTCTGCAGTTTCTAACAGGTCGTCATTTAAGGAGACGATATCTCGTTGTCTCATGTATGTGTGTGTGTGTGTGTGTGTGTGTGTGTGTGTGTGCATAAATATATATGTTTAAAACCGTGTGTTCTTATATCATGCGTGTGACTGCATCTGCATCATGTGTATGTATCGTTAAAATTGTGCATGTATGTGTATATCATATGTGTATAAGCAAATATCTTTTGTGTGTAGATGGATGTGTCTATATCATATATATGTGTTTAAAACTGTATCTATGTATGTGCGTGTGTGTAGCTTTGTACTATGTGTGTGTCAGTCTATATCGTGTGCGTGCGTGTGTGTGTGTGTGTGTTTTTGTGTGTGTTTAAATCACGTGTATATGTGTATGTGAGACTTTCATACGTGTGTGTGCTTTTAAAAAAATTGTCTTTATCATGTGTATGTATGGTCAGTACATGTGTGTACGTGTGTCTGTTTCTTGCACATATATGTTTTTGAAAAACGTGTGTGTGTGTGTTTGTCTATATCACGTGTGTGTGTGGTCAGTATTTGTGTGTGTGCGTGTATCAATTTCTTGCATATGTTTTGAAAGTATATGTATGTGTGCGTGTGCGTGTGCGTGTGCGTGTGTGAGTTTGAGTGCGTGTGTGTGTGTGTGTGTGTGTGTGTGTGTGTGTGTGTGTGTAAGTCTCTTTAAAGCGGTTTATGCCATGTCATGTGTGAGTAACTGTGTAATTCTTTAGAAGTGTGTGTATTTGTACAGTGTATGTGTGTTTGTGTGCGCGCATGTGCGCGTGCACGTCTTCAAATCTGTGCCTTGAAAATTGGGTGTTCTAAATGATGTGTGTGTGTGTGTGTGTGCGTGAGTGTGTATAAGTTTCTAAATGTGTGTGTGCTTGAGCATGTGTCCGTAAATTCCGAAATGTGTGCATGTGAGTGTGTGTGTGTAAGTTTCTAAATGTGTGTGTTTGTATGTGCGTGTGTATGAGTATAAGTTTCTAAGTGTGTGTGTATGTGTGTGTGTGTGTGCCTGTGTGTAAGGTTCTAAATGTGTGTATGCCTGTGTGTGTGTAAATTCCTGAATGTGTGTATAAGTTTCTAAATGTGTGTGTGTGTGTGCGTGTGTATGTGTGCGCGCGCGCATGTATGTGTGTGTAAGTTTCTAAATGTATGAATATGTGTCTTGAAAATTGCGTGTGCCTTGAAAATAGTTTGTATGTACGTGTGCGTGAGTATGTACGTGTGTATGTTTGCATGTGTGTGGGAGAGGGGTCTGCATGTGCCCGCCCGCGCACATTTGAACCCGCGTGAATAAATCTAGTGTGTGATAGCCTTAAAAACTGTTTGCGTTTATGTACATACGAATGGGGATGGTGCTGATGGCGTGTGTGTGTGTGTGTGTGTGATTGTGTGTGATTGTGCGTGACTGTGTGCACGTCAGTGACTCTGTGTGTTTGTGTGTGTGTGTGTGTGTGTGTGTGTGTG
>NC_142943.1:43252410-43267410 GCF_046866305.1 Octopus bimaculoides | reverse complement strand
ATGCAACCGTGCAAACGAATGCGGGCGCGAGTGTATGCATGTGTGTGTGCGTGCGAGCGTGTGCGTGTATCTTTGCGTGAAGGCGCGGGGCTCAATGGTTAGGGTGTTTGGCCCACAATCGTAATGTCGTGATTTCGATACACGCAGTTGCATTATTTCTTTCAGTAAGACACTTTATTTCAACTTGCTCTAGTCTACTCAGCTAGCTAAAAATGACTAGTTCATATAATTCAAAGGGCTAGCCTTGTCTCATTCTGTGTGACACAGGATCCTCCTGAGAAATACGTTAAGGGTACACGTGTCTGTGGAGTGCTCAGCCACTTGCACGTCAATTTCACGAACAAGCAGTTCCGGTGTAACTGAGTATCACTATATGTGTGCATGTGTGTGTGTATGTATATATACATATATATATATATATACATACATATATATATATATATATATATATATATATATATATATATATATATATATATATATGTATGTATATATATATATATATATATATATATATATATATATATATATATATATATATATATATATATATATATATTAGGATGTTTGTTTTTATGTTCAATTATAAAACAAGCAATTTTAATTAAGCTGATGGGTTACTATATACTTTCCTAAAGTACATATGTATTATTTTTAAACAAGAATGTTGTTGACAGTGACTTAATTTCAACCAATTAAGCGATTGTTGTACTCCCTCATATGGGTTACTCAGTTTACAAATCGATTAGTAAATTCAATAGGCCGCCCATATGCTCACAGTCCGAGAATTGCTTGGAAACGCCAAGGCATGTTATAAAAAACTTGCTTAGACTTGTCTATCCAATGCACGTAAGTGTAAGTAGCTCCTATCTTTATGCTGTATACATTAAATTATATATTAGATAATGATGCCAATAAGCAAATAAGACTACTGGGATTTTATTAAATAATACTGCCTGGGTTTTATTAAAACGTATCTATACAAAATGTCCATACATGTATACATGAAAATAGAAAGAAAGCAAAGACCGAACATTTTTTAGACAATGAATATCCAAGTATAAATATATGCTGTAATCCCTGGCCTTACAGAGGTTCACCTATCGCGGTTTACTATTCTAAGCTTACGCCGATTCCTCCGTGGTGTTGTTTTGCATTTATAACAAAATAAATATATACAAATTATAAAAATTATTTTAAAAAATGCACAGTACAGTACTGTTTCTACTTCGCGGATTTTCACTTATCGCGGGGAGATTAAAGTATATATATATATATATATATATATATATATACACACAGAGACTCACAGAGTTATACTCAGTCGGTTTCAACGAAGAAGGTTCCAGATGACCCATCAACGGAAAAGCTTGTGGAAGGATTACTGTATAAAAATACAGATATACATATTCTTATTCTTTTCTACTCTAGGCACAAGGCCCGAAATTTTGGGGGAGGGGGGGGGGGCAGTCGATTAGATCGACTCCCGTACGCCACTGATACTTAATTTATCGACTCCGAAAGGATGAAGGACAAAGTCGACCTCGGCGGAATTTGAACTCAGAACGTAAAGACAGACGAAATACCGTTAAGCATGTCGCCCGGCGTGTTAACTTTTCTTATTTCTTTATTGCCTACAAGGGGCTAAACACAGAGAGAACAAACAAGGACAGACAAAGGGATTAAAGTCGATTACATCGATCCCGGGGCGTAACTGGTACTTAATTTATCGACCCCGAATGAATGAGCGTAGGCCAGTTTGATGAGGGATCAGAACTCAGAACGTAAAGATACGTTAATTATTATCCCCCACCAAACTTTCTGCATTTTCGCTCGAAGTGAACCCTATTTCATACATGTCTTCCTGTTGGTGGAGTATGTCTTCAAAAACGATGTTGATCAGTCACAAAGGGTTCCTCATTTCTAGGGCCGTCCACGCTGTACTCATACGATTGGATTGACTCCTATTTTGACAATCAAATACTATATTTGCTACCAATTGTTTAATTACGAAATACTGTTATTCATTCAGATTTTTCTCTCGAGCAACTCTACCCGTCAAGTCCTCTCAGTGTCAAATAGATAATTAAATTCAAGTTAATTAAAGGTATGACTGTGTGGTTAATAAGTATGCCTTGCAACTACTTTGTTTCCGGTTGAGTCCCAGTGGTGACACCTTGAACAAGCGTCTTCTTCTATAGCTCCGAGATGACCAATGTTTTCTGAGTGTCTTTAATATGAAACTGCATGGTCGCCAGTCATATGTATGTGCGTGTGTGTGCTTCAGTGTGTGTGTGTGTTTGTGTGTGTTAGGGTGTAAATATTTTCGTCTGTGTTTGTTTTCATCCCACTTTACAAATATTGCTGGTTCGTTTACATCCCTTTAACGTAGTGGATTGACAACAGAGTTTGACAGAATAGAAACAAGGCTTACAAAAAGTGAAAAAAAATCTATTGTCTATTTGTTCGTGTAAAACTCTTTAAGGCGGTGCATGGCCGCAGTTCAATGTGGAAAAAAAGTAAAATATATAAAATTAAAAATAAAGAAAAAGTAACTAAAAGATGATTAGAATAAAAAAAAAATTCAATATGCATAAAATGTTGCTAATTGTAATATATATATATATATATATATATATATATATATATATATATATATATATATATATATAAACAGTGTGCGATGGTTAAATTGTCGCCATTTCATATTTTAAATTTTGCGCATGTGCATTGTTTGTTTTGGATTTCATCGAATACACAGTATAATAGGGTCTGTTAGGCACCAACTGTGAGATAAATACCACCATGACACAATTCACTCTGCCAGAAATTTGGAAACGACATGCTGTACTGCTTGGCATTAGCACCAGAAGCTTCAGTACGAACATTTCAGAGTGTTTGGGTGTCAATCTGAGGACATGTACCGAGTGTGATAAAAATCAAACGTCCAGTCAACATCATGGTATTTTGTGTGATCACTAGTGATGGTGACGTTATGCCTCCATTCATCTTCTCATACGGCCTCACATTCAACACAGAGGCCTACATCAAGTGCCTGGAGGAGGTAGTACTGCCCTGGGTCAAGAGGGTGGCTGCTGGAAGACCCGTATGTCTGGCAACAGGACTCTACACCACGCCACAAGCAGGAGAACCCAGTCATGGCTGACAGATAATTTCAGCGACCACATGACCCCTAAAATCTGGCCACCTAACTCAACAGACTGCAAACTCCTTGATTATTATGTGTGGGGCGAAAGACCAACACATTTCCTTATAACAGCAAAGATGAACTGAAGATAATGGCAGCATTCACCTACTTAAACAAGGAGACCGCCCAGAAGTGTTGCAGGGAGATTCCGAAGTTGTCTGGAGACCAATGGCATTTTATTGAATAAACTTACTCTTTAGTATTTCAGTGTTATATATATATAGATATATATATATATATATATATATATATATATATATATATATATATATATATATATATATATATATATATATATATATATATATATATATATATATATATATATATATATATATATATATATATATATATATATATATATATATATATATAAGAATGTTTTCTATGTGGCTTGTGTGTTTTCTCGTCTACGTTTTGTTTGCAATGTCCTGTACCCAGATATGCACCTATACACACAGGTGGATGTCGGTATGCACATACCTGTACGTATATATGCATATACTCATTTACTATTTGTTTATATATATATGTGTGTGTGTGTGTGTGTGTGTGTGTGTGTGTGTGTGTATGTGTTAATTATAAAAACATGTCAGGCATCTTTTGAATGCAAAGGTGGTGGCATAATTAATTGAAAGTTTTTGGGGAGAATTAGTCGATTACATTGCTCTCAGTACGCAACTGGTACTTAATTTATCGAACCCGGAAGGTTGAAATGCAAAGTCGAGGTCGGTGGAATTTGAACTCAGAACGTAGCGACAGTCGATATGCTGCTTAGCATTTCTCCCAGCGTGCTAAAGATTCTGCCAGGTTGATGCCCTAAGATGGTGGCACAATTAATCCTTTATACTGTTGGCACAAAGCCTGAAATATGGGGGAAAAGTTTAAGTTGATTACATCGACCCCAGTGCGTAACTGGTACTTATTTACTCGACCCCGAAGTGATGAAAGGCAAAGTCGACCTCGGTGGAATTTGAACTCAGAACGTAGCGACAAACGAGATACCACTAAGCATTTCGCTCAGCGTTATAACGATTGTGTTAACTCACCGCCTTAAGGTAGTGGCATAATCAATGCGAATTTTTTATTACGACAGTTGAACTCACAATGTTTCTGTCTGTCTGTCTGTCTGTATTTATGCATGCATGTATTTATGTTTGCCTGTTTGTGCATGTATGCGTATGTGTATACATGTTTGGGTATGTATATATGCATGTTTATACACAGAGATGTACATATATATATTGCATACACACATATAAATATATATAACAATATACGGTTAATACATACATAATCTCATATATGCACATACACAAGCGTATACACTTAGTAGAAAAAAGAAGAGATATAAAACTCAATGTATAAATATATAGACTTGATATATATATGTGTATATATATATATATTATATATATATATATATATATATATATATATATATATATATATATATATATATATATATATATATATATATATATATATATATATATGAGAACACACATACACACATTAATTGACAGAAAGTTTCATATAGGTCTCAGTGGTCAAGAGTTTCATTCCTGTCACTTATCAAGCTTTGATAAGTTTTATAAGCTCCATGGACCAAGGCCTTTGACCAATGAACCACCTTCGTTATTTTCTTCTGATGAAAAAAAGAGACAGACATGCAAGCACACACGTGTGTACAAATATATATATATATATATATATATATATATATATATATATATATATATATATATATATATATATATATATATATATATATATATATATATATATATATATATATATAACGCGTGTATGTATGCCTGAGCCCTTTGTAATTGGTTACAAAAATGGGCAATGCCTAGGCAATGTTTTACGAATATTTCATTTTACGTGAGAGATTCAATTCCAGTCCATTTCCGTAGAATCCCAGCTAAGGGATTTTTAAGTCAGTAACATCTTCAGAAGTTCAATCTTCCCAATAATATACAGTATATATATATATATATATATATATATATATATATATATATATATATATATATATATATATAGTATATACACAAGAAACAGATATTGTATTATATACAATTCATTCTATATAATATAACTATTTATCAGCCTCTATTGTTATTCAAGCAGATTTTATATAATTATAGCGGTCAAGCTATGTCCGTGTTTATTTAAGCAGATACTTTATTTATTTATAACCATATTTACAAACACACTGTATCAGTAATTAATTCGCTAAATACTATCTTGCGGTTTAGAAAAAAGAAGAAAATGATGTTTTTCTTGAATTTAAATCACTAAAATGTATTTTGAAATGTCAAAATTTATGAAAATTTTATTGTTAAAAATCTCCAAATATTGTTAAGTGTCCAAAGAAACAACAACGTAATTTTTTATAGACAAAATATCGATTTATTATTTTAGCAAAATGTCAAAAATTTATAATGCAGCCGTGTAATCTTTGAGTGGAGGCTATAAAATGACGCTCGGTTGAACATCATGACTGGATTGCTTGTAGCGAAATCCTCTCTTTTGTCAAGCATTCGAGCGTTCGAGTCAGATCATAGGCTAGAGTTCAGTTCCTGCCACCAATCACAAGGTCTCTGAAATGGCCCAAGGACGTCATCTGTTTCCCTGCCACAATGTCTTCCAAAGACACCCGATTGTATCGAATCTCTGTAATTTACTGATACTCTATGTATAGAAAAAGGAACGAAAGAACGAAGGAAAAGCAACTCTGACCTCATCTATATCTGAAATCGTATTGTTTCTGTTACTCCACTGCTGTACAAATATATTCAGTCCTTGAATCCTCGAAATGTCACTGTATCTGCTAGAAACGCCAACCAAATCTCTGTGAAATGCCTCCATATTGTGGACATGGACAATAAAGTTCTTGCGTATAGATAGGATCTTATGTTTGGAATGCTTTCGATCAGTTTGTTGAGGATTAACTTCGAGATAAACAACAGATAAATTACTGCTTTCAAATTTTGGCACAAGGCCAGCAATTTCGGGTGAGGATTAAGTCGATTACATAGATCCCAGTGTTCAGGTGGAACTTATTTAATCGGCCCCCAAAACATGAAAGGCAAAGTTGACCCTGGCAAAATTTGAACTTATAACACAGAGGCGGAAGAAATGCTCCTAAGCATTTCGTTAGGCGCGATAACAATTCTTCCGATTCGCTGCCTTAACAAGAGGTAAAATATTGGTTTTAAATTTTGGCGCAAAGCCGGCAAGTTCGGGGGACGGGGAAAGTCATTTACATTGACGCCAGTACTTCACTACTTATTTTATCGACCCCGGAAGAGGTCGACCTCGGTGGAATTTGAACTCAAAGCGCAAAGAGGGACGAAATGGCGCTATGCATTTTGCCCGGCGTGCTAACAATTCTGCCAGCCTGCCACCTTAACAATAGATGAAATATTGATAACTAACACAAGAACAAGACCATAAAATTGTAAGAGAAGGAGCATGCAATGATATCGATCCCATTATATCACTGGAACTGTAAATGATCCACTGGAGATAAATGAAATACAAAGTGGACTTCGGAAAAATTCGAACTCGAGATATAGAGAGGAGTAACTAAATATTTGACCCGACGCTCCGAGGATTCAGCTAACTCACTGTCTATCATTGATCTGTGTGAACAGGATTCAAATATGTTCTGCAGCATCTCATAGGAGTCAGAGTCCAATCCAGTGACTTACCCACTCAGCTAAACCAGCTATATAAAGACAAACTAACTAATGAAAGATTGCTATTTATCAACACAAATATTCTTCAAAATAAATTTTAATAAACATATAATAGAATGAAATGAAAATGAGAAAACACAGAAAAGATTTTAAAACAAAAAGTTATTCATAATAATTTATGCTCGATTTGAAAAAAAAAGCGTCTTTGTTCGATTTTAAGTGATTTTAAAATGTTAAGTGATTTCATTAAAATCAACAGACATAACACGAAAACCATAGAGCTTAGAGCAGAAAACATTGTCATTGTTGTTGTATTACCATAATGGTGTAACCATTGCACTATCTACACGGTATGATAGAAATAGCAGCTAAATCACTTGAGAATCATTATAATTGTCTAATTTTTATAAAGGAAGAGGTATTAGCTAATTTACTACATGATGCAATCTATTTGAAAATCAAAAAATAACATGTGGTGACCACGGTTTGAACATTTTTGTTCATATATGTATTGAGTTGAAGCTGAGCTGGGGTAAAACGTCAGCAGCTGGATAAAGTGTATTTAAGTTATACGTTATTATATTCCAATTGATATGTTTCTTTGTATGTGTATTAACTGAAAAGAACTGAATTCATATAGTTAAAAAAATTGACACTGACTTCGAACTTTCGATGAAGACTGGCCTCCAATGCGAAACTTTCAATTCAATGTCAACCAAATTATGATGCTGTTTGTGCCATATTAGTCGGTGATGCCAACTCGTATCACGACATTTATCAAAATCACTAACAACATCGATGCAGACATCACCATCACTGACTACTACTACAGCATTTAATACCATCGAAAACCACCTTCACCACCGTTGCTGCCAATCTACAGCCACTTTTCTAACATCGTCTCCAGCGTGACCTCAACGGCACCGACAAAACCATCATTTGGGGAGCTGCTACTACTAGCACCAGCACCGAAACAAAACGGGCTCACTGCCCATTCTGCTATCCATATGATAATATCTACGTCGACACCACACGCTTCTTTGATTGTAACCTTCAGAATATAGGCATTTACTCCCAATATATATATATATATATATATATATATATATATATATATATATATATATATATATATATATATATATATATATATATATATATATATATATACATATATATATATATATATGTGTGTGTGTGTGTGTGTGTAACTTTTCTGTACGTCAACAATATGTGTCTGAATTCCAGTAATCCTCAGTCTCTAAAGTAGCAGTTTGGGTTTTTGTGCCAAGTGCACCGATTACCTCGTCTTTCTTTTTGAGCTCCAACGATGCCGAAGTCGACTTTGTCTTCTATTATTTCGGGGCTGATGAAATGAGTACCAGTTGGACAACACGTGTCAATGCAATCGACTCGCACCCTCCCGCCAAACTTTAAGCCTTGTGGTTATAGTAAAAAGAATTATTATTATTAATGTAGCGAACTGGCAAAATCGTTACCGCTTTGGACAGAATACTTAGCGGTCTTTTTTTCTGTTCCTTACGTTTCAAGCTCAGATTCTACCGAGGACGAATTTGCATGGACAATTCAACTGAAAAAATGCAGAGAGAATGTATGCATAGAATCATAAATTCTGACAGTCGCTGAGTCTGGCGTGAGATTCTCTGGTTTGAAAGACTACAGGGACTAAACTTGAAAAGCTGTTATATATTTTGGTGCAACACCAAACATATACTTACAAACAATAATACTCACATTGAACGTCGTTGGAAAAATAGATTGGCAACCAGTTAACATCCAATTAATGCTGATCTAATGTGTTCACAAAGCAAAACAAAGCAAACACAAATATTTAGAATGGTTTTGGAGCTTTTTCAGTTTTGACTCGTTAATTGCATTCAAAATAGTGTCATAATAAGGCAAACTACAAACGATGAAACAAGGCAACCAAGTGTTTTGTATTGCCTTCACTTAAAAATCAATCAATCAATCAATCAATCAATCAATCAATCTATCTATCTATCTATCTATCTATCTATCTATCTATCTATCTATCTATCTATCTAATAATAATATAGATTTAATCAAAAGATTAAATGTGGTACTTAAAATGTTTGAGGCACCAGAATTTGGTAGGGTAAAAACCAAAAACAAAATCAAGAGATTTGGTGAATAAAATTTGAAGAAAAGCAACAAAAATTCAATAGGTTATAGCAGTACGTACGTTTCGTACAATCCCCATTTATTCATGTAGTGAGAACACTACATAGAATGTACAACGAAAATGTACTCCTCAGCTGCATAATGGAATTACATTTTAGAAAGACATTTTGAAGATGTGTGCAAAAAACAAGAGTAAGAGAAGAAAACATACCATCTCGACTATGCTGCTGTTCAACAGACTAGTGAATCAAACAAGAATTTAAATTCTATATAATCTAATTGGAGGGATAGTAGTAATTTCAAATTTAGAGGAAGGTAGATTAAGATCCCATAAATGTGTATAGGAGACAATTCTGTGCCTTAAAATTCAGCTACACTTCTCTCAAATGAGTCGATTTATCCTAGCTATAAGACAAAACGAATCTATGCGTGGGCGTTAGAGACAGCAGACAGATATCATAGTCTATCTTCTGAGAAATGAGAACAACAGAGTTCTTTTAGTTGAGTACACAAGAAGGGTATTAATGGAGGTCCTTGTTCAGGAATCCTGAGTTTGATAGGAAGAGAAGTTATCTTGAAACCGGAACTGATTTGCAACAGTGTGAACATTAGTAAAATAACCCCGTTTCCGGAGCCAGATGAAGTATTTTAATTGGGTAATTGTTTAGTTCCACAAAGACGCCTACCATTCGGAGCTTCCACACAGATTCCGTCTACAAAATTTCGGCCATATTGTTACAGTTAAAGTAGGATTTTGGTAGAATACTCTTGTTTCTGGTGCCACGTAATGAAATCAAACCTGGAACACTGTAATTGTCAAAACAAACATCTTAATTGAGAACCAAGCGTGAACCCGTAGCTGGAGACTTCTTTACAAAGACGAGCTCATTAAAGCTGAAATAGTTTTGATTATAGTTTCTCTTCCACTTAATGATAAGTCGCCGCCGCTCCCGCCACGTCCACGTCCACGTCCACTTCTTCTTCTTCTTCTTCTTCTTCTTCTTCTTCTTCTTCTTCTTCTTCTTCTTCTTCTTCTTCTTCTTCTACTACCATCATCACAACAACAACAAGGTGAAACTGAAGAGTCGAAATATTTATCTACCTTGAATTTGCCGCCTTCCCGTAACATGTTTGAAATTAACCTTGTGTTGGAACATGGTAGTCCTTCCTCACTTAAATTAACTGATGAAGATTGTGTCTGCGATGAAAAACCCAGTCCTTCTGCTTTTACCGTTCCCTCCATTTCTCGCATATTTCCTACTCACAGTTTTGGAAAATAACCCGGTCCGTTATTCATCAATGCTAGCACTGCCATACCAAACACTGTGGGAAACCATTGACATGTCGTCATACCTAATCCTTACGGAAAGTAATTTTCATTGATGTCACAAGTAGATCTCGTATACTTCATTCAACAGAAGAGAAAATCTCATACACTCCATTTAGTACTTGAGTAGATCTCTTGTACTGCACTATCGTATACTTCAATCAATACAAGAGCTCTCGTACACTGCACTCAGTACTTGAGTAAATCTCAATCCAAGAGTATTTCTCATGTGCTCCATTCAATATAAGAGCAGATCTCGCCTACTCCATTTAATACAAAGTATGTCTCATGTATTCCAATCAGTATTTAAGTAGATCGCACGTACCCTACTCGTAGGTATGACATTGATCGGCTTTCTGGTATTTAAAGTCTAGTCTTCCTTGTTTGGTCACATATAGATGTTCTCTGATAATACACATCTTCCTCGTGCTAAATTCCTTCATCGTGATCTCATGGAGGTTTTGTTCTCCGCTTTTTAATCACTGATATTTTGTTTCCACAAGACCACGCTGTCTGCGTCTGCATTCTAGAAACGACATTTCTTGTAGGGGCGTTAGAAATAATTAAAAATAATACATACCGATCAATACATAATGAAAACCCCTCGACTATGCAAATATGCATAACATAGATACTATAAGATTGGTAGACATTGCACACTTGTATATTATGTAGATTACTGTCAGTACAATCGTAACTATAAAACCAGACCACACCGTGCACACAACCAATATGCAAAGAGCAGTTCTCTGTTGTGCAGTAAAAATAATTACAAATAATAATAATAATAATAATAATAATAATAATAATAATAATAATAATAATAGTAATAATAATAATAATAGTAATAGTAATAATAATAATAATAATAATAATAATAGTAATAATAATAATCATAATAATAATAATAATAATAATAATAATAATGATAATAATAATTAGCTGGACTCGTGAAAAATTCACGGAAAACATAAAACATGTAAGCATCTGTAAGCAGTGTACTGGTGCCATGAGAAATGTTTGTATATTATGACCGTCTGTATTTACGTTGTGAGTTCAAATTCTGCCGATATCGACTTTGCCTTTCGTCCTTTCGGGGTTGATAAATTAAGTATCAGTTGTATACTGGAGTTGATCTAATCAACTGGCTCCCTCCCCACAAAAAATTCAGGCCTAGAAAAGTATATTGTGACAGTTACAGAATATAGAAAGTAATATGACACCAATGACTATATGATCCAACCAAAATATCTCAGTTCCACGAATGATTATTTCCACCACGCGACACATATTATTGCAAACATGTAACAAACCTAAACTACACACACACACACACACACACACAAATACATTCATATATATATGTCTCGAGTTGTAGCTGTAATTCAAAAGGGCCAGCCTTTTCATATTCTGTTTGAGGCTGAATCTCCCTGAGAACTACATTAATGTTACGCCTGTCAGTGAGTTAATTTTATCCTCGTGTGGTAATGAAAAGTGAAATTGACATCTAATTTTTTTGTGTGTATGTATCTATGTATGAATTTTTCTTTGGGTTTATGTATCTACTGTTTCTCTCACTTTCTTTCTTTCTCTTTCACTTCCTTTGTGTACCTCTTCTCTCCCACTTTTGATTTAACAATGTGCATATGCATCTATGTATCTACTTCTCTTGCGATGTGATAAACATTTAAAAACACAAAAGGAACGCCGTCACCACTCACTGTCTGTTTCACTATCTCTCTCTCTCTCTCTCTCTCTCTCTCTCTCTCTCTTTCTCTCTTACTTCCTCTCTGAAACATTTAAAGACACAAAACGAACGCCGTCACCTCTCACTGTCACTTTCTGTCTCTCTTTCTCGATTACTCTCTTACTTCCTCTCTCTCTCTCTCGCTTTGCCACTTCTTTGAAGTAAGTGTGACGCACACAACAGGTGCACACAAAAACAAAAAGCGTATTAATATTATTGATGATAATAATACGGTACAAGGTTAGAAATTTTAGGGGTGGGGATGCAAGTTGATTATATCAGTTCTCGTTCTTGACAGATACTTATTTCAACGATCTTGAAAAGATTATAGGCAAAGTAGAATTTCGCGGAATTTGAAATGAGAACCTAATCTGCCAGAAGAAAATGCTAAGCATTTTGTTCGACGTGTTAACGATTCCGCCGGTTCGCCTACTTTGGTTTAAAATTCTGGTTCAATGCCAGCAATTTTAGGAGATGGTGTTAGTAGATTAAATCTACCCCATTACTTGCCTATTACTTATTTTATAGACCACCCCTACGGATGAAAAGCGAAGTTAACCTTGGCGGGATTTGAACTAGGAGCGTGAAGAGTCGAAAAGAATACTCTTTTGTTTCTGATTTAGGCATCTGGCAAAAACGTTGGTGGAGAGGAAGTATCGATTATCTCGACTTCAGTACTTGACTGGTAATGTATTTTATCGATCCCAAGAAGAGATTAGAGGCACATTTGACTAGAGTGGGGTTCACACTCTACTTATAAGGCCGCCCCACACTTTATTGATTTTGTAAATCCAGTGATTGAAAATAATTGTAATTTTCTATTATAGAAAGCATATCACTGTTTATTTGTTCACTAATAAAGTTAATAGCAGCCTCATTACATTCAATTAACAAGTAAAACAGAAGTGAATTGCTAATTGCATTCATTAACAAAATAGTGAACTGCTAATTGCATTCATTAACGCGACTGTTACTAATATCTGCTATTTAACACTTTAGATAAACAGTTGCTTTGTATTCTGATATCAACAATTCTACGTTATCAAAATGATGAGAGCGTTCTTATTTTTTTTTAAAAAGAGAAAGACTAGATTATTTCGGTAATTGTTTGTGTCGGGGGTATACAACATCTTCCCGGTACATGGATGATACTTTTTCTATCAATCAGAGAATTATGAAAAATGCAAAGCCGATCTTAGTAGAATGTAAAAGAGGATGATAAATAACAACTGCTTCAAATGTTCGTACTAGGCTTGCAATTTTAGGAGAAGAGGATTCGTTGATTACATCAACCCCCATTATTCGCCTGGTCCTTTATTTTATCGATGCCGAAGGGATGAAAGATAAAATTGATCTCGTCGATATTTAAACTCAGAAATGAAAAAAGCCGGAAGAAATACTATAAAACATTTTTTTCCGACACGCTAATGCTTTTGTCAGTTCATCGTTTTAATCATAAAATTCTTTCAAATTTTTGGCAGAAGGTCCCCAATTTTTGCGAGATTTTGAAAATCAATTACACCGACCTCAATACTTGACTGGTTCCGAAATGATGAAGGTAAAGTTGACCTCGGTGGGATTTGAACTCAGCATTTTGAAAACTAGAAGAAATGCCATTAAGCATTTTGTCCGACGCGCCAACGATTCTGTCAGCTCACCGACTTAATATTTGGCTTCAAATTTTGGAAGAAGGCTAGCAGTTTTTTTAGATGAAAGGAATTAGTCGATACCAGTCATCTCAGTGATTGACTGGTAATGTATTTTATCGATCTCAAAATCATTAAAGGCAAGTTTGATCTCGCTGAAATTTGAACTCAGAATGTAACGAAAGGGAATGAAGGTAAATATGATTTCTAAAATAAGCTCAATGCAATTAATTTAGATGTGCTAAGTCAATTGAATGAGAGTATCAATACTTCAACAATACTTTATTTCATTGATTCCAGAAGGATGAAAGGCAAAGGTGACTCCGGGAGAATCTTAAACCAGAACGTAACGAAGATAGATACAACAATTGCTTCAAATTTTGTCGGGTATTTCTTGATGAAATTTGTCCAGGTATCACTTAAATATTATGGGGTCTATTTCTTTGATTTCTTTCGGAGTAATATTTTATGAGGCAAAGGCGGCGAGCTGGTAGAATCGTTAGCACGCCGGGCGAAATACCTAGCCCTATTTCGTCTGTCATTAGGTTTAAAAGGCGGCGAGCTGGCAAAATCGTTAGCTCGCCGGGCGAAATGCCTAGCGGTATTTCGTCTGTTTTTACGTTCTGAGTTCAAATTCCGCCGAGGTCAACTTTGCCTTTCATCCTTTCGGGGTCGATAAATTACGTACCAGGTACGCACCGGGGTCGATCTAATCGACTGAATCCCTTTGTCTGCCCTTGTTTGTCCCCCTCTATGTTTAGCCCCTTGTGGGCAATAAAGAAATAAGAAACGTTAGGACGGGCGAAATGCTTAGCGGTATTTCATTGTTCAAATTCCGGTCGACATTCTCTTTCATCCTTTCGGAGTCGATAAATTAAGTACCAGTTGCGTACTGGCGTCGATCTAGTTGACTGGCCCCTCCCCCCAAATTTCGGACCTTGTGCGTAGAGTAGAAACGAATACTTTAAAAGGTACGACTAATTGGGGGTAAAAAGTTATATTGCAATATTGTTATGTAACGTGAAATTAATTGTGTTAAGAAGGCATTTGGTTCTGAGTCCAAGCCAAACGTTGTGTTACTTATGAACTTGATATCTGCACTGCTTGGACAATGTTAATGAAATATTTTCCAGGCTGTGTGGTAAGAAGTTTGCTTCCCAACCACATGGTTCCGGGTTCAGTCCCACTACGTGGCAGCT